>NW_026997048.1:0-33515 GCF_035044405.1 Drosophila montana
TTTGTATTCGATTTAGTTGTAATACTGTGCACAATTAAACATGTTGATCAGAAAAGACACCAGTGTTATGGATAAGCCTCTTTTTAATTGATCGTATCACTCACGAACTTTAATTTTTTTCTTTTCACAAAATGCTATCCTACCGGCTGCGCCAATAACGAGTTATAAGTTTGAATAAAAAGACATTATTTCACGAGAGTGAATTTTTATCAGTTTATTATGTTGAATACTGAATTATACTGATTAATACTGAAGAACAAAAATTGGCTTACGCTTTATTTAGATAATAATTTATCTAAATAATAATTGGAGTACGTGACTTTTTGCAAAGGGACAGCAGCTGCAGCTTGTTTATGCTAGCGCCTTTCTGTTGGTCATTTTTTGATTATAAATGATAGTTGATAATATGTGCGCTTGGCTGCAGAAGGCATTCTGCTTTTATGATTTTTGCTGCTGTTAGCATTATTTGAATTCGGCTGCAGAAGTCATGATATTGATATGATTATTCAATTTGTAAACACACAGTGGGTTATACCATGCAATGCAGCTTATGAATAACAGTGGTTCAAAATTTTGTTGTTGTGAATATGTCACTATATATATGTATATGTATATATATATTTACAATTGTATACATCTTAATTTTTGTTTATCCAGGAGTTGTGCTCATCCGAGAACGACAACTATTTAACATATACATTATCACCATTTTTCTTTACTACATTCTCAGCTAGGTAGGTATCGGGAAAGCGAGTTTTCTTTAATTCGTGAAAATAGAATCCTCCTTTAAGTGGCGTCCCTTGAGAGTCTGCTAATATATATGTTGTGGGTTGGGTGTTTTTCACTTGGGAAATTTGAAAGATTTCTTACGGAGTATATCCCTCCTCAAAGACATGTTTATCCTTGCAAATGCGTACATTATGACCAACATAAAATCGTGATCAGGTAAGTATATTTTTTTTCGGTGTAGTTTGTGCTTAACAACTCCTTTTCATTCGATGAATTCACTTTGATTGGTGATGTTTTGATCGTTCGATTATATCTTCTATTATATTCATCAATTAGGTATTGATAAATTCCAATCCATTGATATGTACCATTAGCACTAAATTCTTTCCACATCATATCTTTGAGCGTTCTATTGAATCGCTCAACTTTTGAAGCTTTTAACCCACTATATGTTGAGTAATGATTAATATTAGACTTATTCATAAAGTGCTTAAAGTTTTCGTTAAAAAATTCTTTTCCATCATCGGTCTGTACATTCTTAGGAATACGACCCAATTTAAAAATATTTAACATCGCCCATGTAACGTCTTGATCTTTTTTGCTTTTGAGTGCTACACCCCATGCATATTTGGAAAATGTATCGATAACAGTTAATAGAATTGTCTTTCTAATGAGCGTTTGCAATGTAATATGCGTGCTGGATTGTCCAAGGAATATACACTTTGTTTGCGTTTGCGTTTGCGTTCTTTATTCTTTATTTTCTTTCTTTATTCAATCATTTATTGTAAGTTCTCTTAACGTTAACTTAGCGAAGCACGCGTAGCTGCGCTACCGGTGACGCCAGCAGCGGAGTGGCTGATAAGTAGCTTTTTTTTTTCTCATCAAGACTCAATAATTGGTGTGGCTGTTAGGTAGAAGCGGCGGCAAGTAATCCAGTCTGTTGCGAGTTCGAAACCTTCCGGGGAAATTGGGTTTCTTTTTGGCTGGTGTGGCTGTTAGGTAGAGGCAGCGGCAAGTAGTGCGGTTAGTTGCGACCTCGGGAACTTTTTTCTTTTTAATTTATCCTTATTACTACTAAATCAAACGAGCGCGTAGAGCGTGCTGCATTTGTTGTTGCAATTAGAGGGTTCAGGGTATCCCTTAGTCGGGAGGTCCAGACTAGAACCTCTTACTATGTAACTATTACAATTTTGATTCTTGCAAGAGTTTTTCATAACTTATATTATTCTCTTCAAGTTTACCAAAAATCGTATTATCGTATATCGTATAATCGTATTAACTTTATTTAAACATTCGTTTCTAGATTTATCTACTGCATCATGTATGAAAAGCTCCAAATTCTCTTTTGATTTGAATAATATATTTTGAATAAAATGTTTATTATTAACAGTATCTCTCATTTAGGTTGAGGCGTAATGTCCAAACTTGTCGATATTCATTTTAATAATGTCAGTTAAATACAACTATTTTTACCTTTTATAAATTTATTCAATCATTTTTGCTTTCTGAAGTTCTTCAACAATTGAAATTATCCCATTTTTATGATTACTGTGACCAGCTGTTTGTGAGGCGATTAAAAGCTTTAATCAATCAACAATTTCACTAGGATCATCCCAGTAAATATATTTTGGTTTATTTGTATTGGGCTTCATTAGACCACTACCGGCTATAGATGATTTTGATTGATTTTAAGTTAATATGGCAATTGGTACTGTTTTTTGAAAAAGAACTATTTGAGATAATATTCGAGAAATATGTTTAGTTATAGTTAAATATTTTTTTAACGATTTCCTATAGGTTGACCATCAGGTTTGGTATGTTTTCTGTGAGCAGAAGTTTTCATTAAAATATCTTTATAATTTCGTAGGTCTAGGTCGTTATAATTTTGAGGAGTATTTTTAAATTAAAAAATATATGCCTGTAGTGAGATCCCACGTTTCACCACTGTCTAGAATACATTTTTCTTCTGATAAATGCATTTTAGAATTAAATCTTTATATGGTCCATAGGCTTCATCAAGTATCATTTTTCTAGCTCACTTAGATTTTCACTTAGATTGAACATATTTTCAACTCCAACATTAGATTGAAAGTAGAGTTGATTAACTGTATTATCATTATTATCATTATCATCATCGTCCGCATCATCATATTCATCAGTTTTATTGATTCTCAGATAGGATTAATAAAATTATGATTATCATTCTCAAAATCTAGTTTGCGTCGTCTAAAATGCGAAGTATCTAACTCTGACTAAATTTCAGTATTTAAAAAAAGTCGTGAGTACGACTGCTCTTTTTTTTTCGGTTTCAAAAATTTATTATTTAATTTATTACTTTTAGTAACGAGTTTCTGCAATGGTGCCGTTATGGGCTTTAATGTTTTTTCCAGTTGTAAAGCGGATTCAGTTTTACCTAATTTGATACTTTGACATTCTTATCAAATCATTTCAAGTCTTTGATAATTCGTTTTGTAAATTCTCATCTTTTTTTTTGATCGTATATACAGTTTTAGAATAGTAACTAATATGTTATTCGGTCTTATAGCAGTTAAACAGTCTATAGCAGTTAAACAGCCTGTTATTAACGGTTTTATAGCAGTTAAACAGACGGCTAAGACTGCCCTGTTAGAAGTTAAAGAGATGACTGAATATGAAAGACATATAAAAGAGTATGTATCTATATATATAATTTTCATTTTTTATGCAATAGAGAGAGAGAGAGATTGTATATACCGTATATAATTAAAAAAGAGAGATGTATAGGTATTAATATATTTGATATTTATTCTGTACAAAATAGTTGATTGCTCTTGTCTGTAATAAAAAATAATAAACAATATTTAATTCTTCTGAAATAGAGAAAGTATTGTAAATAAATGTATATAAAACGTGAAAGAAGGGCTATCTTCGGCACGGCGAAAATTTAATACCCTTGTAGACCTAACCTTTTCATAATGCTCATAGTGCTTTTCCCGTATTTAAGAAGCACAGGAAAAGTAGTTAATGCCGAATATGGTTAAGATATCTTGAAAAACAAAATAGTTTTCCATTCAACAACTTTATTTACGACCTATGGCAGCTATATGATAAAGCAGTCCGATGAAAATAAGATTTTGCATAAATGGAGGGAGCATTGTAAATCTAATAAATGCCGAAATTAATAAAGATATCTTTAGAAAAAAACAAATTTTCCATACAACAACTTAATCTTCGACCGATCATTCCTATGGCAGCTATATGATAAAGTGGTCGATTTTCGATCGATCGTTCCTATGGCAGCTATATGATATAGTGGTCCGATCCAGCTGGTTCCGACTTGTGTCCTGCGTGCAACAGAAAGAGGCACTTCTTTTTTTTACTACACACCTCTCAGCGAGGTCTCTTGCTACCCGGTTGCAGTGTCGCTGCAAGCGTTCGTCGTACCGATTGGCGAATGCCCCGACTTGGCTGTCTATGGTCTCCATTTTGACGTCTCTGTGCAAGGTAGAATTTCTGACGTACAGTTAGCACCCGTAATTCGGCGCAAGGCCAAGTTTTGGAGTGTCTGAATCCGTCTTCGATTTGTCCAAGATGTAATGCCCCAAACCAGAATACCGTATTCCCAAGTTGGTGCCACCTCGACATTGTAAACTGCCCGTTTGCAGCGAAGTGGCAATGGGCTGTTGGGGTTTAGTAGCCAATTGGCCTTAGCCATCTTATAGCGGCACTGCTTAAGAAGGCCGCCGAAGTGCGCCCGAAAACCAAGCCTCTGATCCAGTACAATTCCTAGATACTTGGCGCTTCTGCCAGGGTGCTGGAGCCTTGCCACGCCTCAGTCTGAAGTTGACCGCCTGGCACTTCGAGGCACCTGAAGTTCCACCTGCGTGTCCAGCTCTCAAGCATGGATGTATTTCTGGGCCCCGTCATTGGCTTCATACTCGCAGTGGGCGGAGTAAAATATTGCCACGTCACTTCTGCAAAGTTTCATAAGGATAGCTTTAAAACTGAAAGACTAGTTCGCATAGAAACAGACACACGGACAAACGACTCGGCTGTTGATACAGAAGGGGTTTCGCCCCTTTTAAGTCAAAATCATTAAGGACACCAATGTTCTGCAGCTCCACTTGATAGTTCGATTTTGGCGGTTGTTGCTGCTTCTGCTGCTGCTTCTGCTGATGCTCCAACTTTTGCTGCTGATGCTGATACTCCAGCTGTCTGGGAGCTTCAGTGAAGTTCGCGACTTGGTACAACTTTGAGGACGAAGGTGATGATGCCATGGTTTCTTACTTAATAAAAAAAAATACTCTGCTCTGATTTTATAGGCCTGCCTCTGAACGTTAGAATTTTTTTTCAGGCAATATTTTTGAGGACCAGCATTTTGTTAAGTGGATTCTTCAACGATTAGTTTTTCAAACATCTCGAGCGATTCTTAATGTTTAATTAATTTTTTTTAAACATCTCGAGCGATTCTTAATGTTGAAATAATACTCTGAGCTGTAATGATTTTATAGGCCTCCAGTATATATTTCGCTGGAATTATTTTTGAAACAATATTTTTCAAACACCTCTAGGGATTATTAATATCGAGCTCGTTGAGTAATATAATGTCATCTTGTGTCTAAACTGAGTTTAAATTGCGATCATACGTTTCATAGCTTGTACCAACAAGTGTTACGCAGCCACCCTGAACGCAAAATGCAACATGTTGACATTTATCAAATGAAAATAATAATGGAACAAAATATGTTGGAAGTTCTCCGTCTTAGAGAAAATATAAGAGTTTTCTGTCAATTATTAGGTGTTATGTACACCTGTAGAAATGAATCAATAGCTTGCTTTTGAGTAATATGAAATTTTGCTCATCCTCCATGACAAGTGCAGTATCTATCATTTGGAGTAATTCTTTGTGCCCAAAACATTTTGAGAGCTTCCCTTGATATATCTGTCTGCAAACCGCAGCGTTTATTATTGTGTTAATAAAAACTTTAAATGGAGGTGTCCACAGTTATATTTAATGGTTTTCCTTAATAACGAATAACTTCTTGAGGTGGTTGTAAATTTCCAAAACTATAGAAATATTCATTATCTCTTCCATTTTTAATATAGGCTACCCAGTGTGTTCCACCTCCAGCTGATGAGTCTAGATTTATAATACCACACACATGTTAATACCGATAACCCATTAAAAATGGGTAAAAAGGGTATAATGTATTTGTTCAAGTGTATGTATCAGGCAGAAGAAAGCATCTCCGACCCCATAAAGTGTATATATTCGTGATCACCATCAATAGCCGAGTCGATCTAGCCATGTACGTCTGTCTGTCTGTCTGTCCGTCCGTCCGTATGTATGAACGCAAGGATATCAGAACCTATAAGAGCTAGAGACTTGGATCTTTTATCTGTAGGTCCTCCTATCCTATTTTTTAAGCAACTTTGGTAAACAATATGAGCTAGAGTCACCAAACTTGACATGTAGCTTCTAGAATAGTATATATATATCAAGTATTTTTCATTTTATACCGGTTTGCATTTCAAGCCTTTGGAAGAACTGACCTAAGTCAAGAATTCCTTTAATATACAAATCGCTAACATCATATCTTGCAGTAATTTTTTTCCATGTTTAAAGAAACATAGGATATTTTTTACTTTCAAGGTCTGGTAATGTCTTTTAGTTCTTTGATGGTTATTCTCGATAACGCATCAGCTACATAATTGTCTTTTCCCTTTATATACTCGACTGTGAAGTCTTATTATTCTAATTCGAGCCGCATGCGTGTTAATTTTGAACTAGAATCCTGAAAACAAATATGTTAATTGTCTGTGGTCTGTTCGGACTGTAAAATGTTTGCCATAAATATATGGTCAAAAATGGGTAATTTCCCAGTGTATTGCTGCTAGTTCTTGCTCTGTTTTACTTTTATTAGTTTCACGCTTAGTATATGAACGTGATGCATAAACTATTAGAAGTTGGAGTCCATTATGTTTTAAGTTAAAATCGCTCCACAAGTTTGTTTACTTGCAGTCAGTTATTATGCAAAATTCTTTGCTGAAATCTAGGTATTGTAATAATATTGGGTTTATTAGTGCCGATTTGAGATGTTCGAAGGCATGCTGGCAGTCGGCTGTCCATTCGAACTTAACATCTCTTTTACATAATCTTGTTATGTGACGAGAATAGTCGGCAACATTTTTTATAAAACGTCTGTAACAATTGCAGAATGCAACGAATCTTCGAGCGCTGTCCGCATCGTGTGGGACTGGTTAATTTTGAATGACGTCGTATTTTTTGTCGTCTGGCAATATTCCTTTATCGGAAATGTGACTTCATGCATAAAAAATGAACATTTTTCAGGATGTAACTTCAGGTTGTATATAATCAATATTTCTTAAAAACATCAGTTAAGTTTTTAAGCATATGCTTTTCGGAACAACCTATAACTATTAGATCATCCATGTCAGGGAATGCTTGACAAGGTTCAAGTCCAGAAAATGCAATAGTCATCATTCTCTGAAATGAATTTGGCGCTATTTTTAAATCTAAAGGTTAACGCGTAAATGAGACATTCCTCGTTAAAAAGGACGTTATATTCCTTAAACTTTCTTCAAATTCAATTTGGTGAAAACCTGACATTAAGTCAGGGCATGAAAAATATTTTGCTCTACCTAGTTGATCAAAAATATCATCAATTCTAGATAGTGGAAATTTATCAGAAAACAGTTTTTTATTAATCTGACGATAGTTAATTACTAATCGCCATTTCTTATCTTCTGAGCCTGGAAGTGCTTTCTTTGGCACTAGTAAAAGTACCTAGTAAAAGTGCACTAGTAAAAGTGCATTGTATTCTGAAACTGATGGTTCGACAATTTTGTCGGAGATTAATTTTCCTACTTGTTTAGAAAGTATTTACTTAATTGAGCTATTATTGTTGTTTTTTTTTTCTGTTTTCTAGAGTAGTTTTAACTGCATCGTAGTTCGAAAGTGGTTTAAAGTTTAGATTATCTATATTGATTAATTGTTCTTTATTGGTCTATTTAGTAATCGGACAAATGTATTTTTTGGTGTTGCAACTGTGTTTGCAACGTAAATACCAGGTTGAATTTCCTAATTTGGGATTAATATACTATCTTCACTTGAAGTTAGATCAACTTTACGGACAACTTCTGATCTTGCTGGTAGAAGTATTGAATTGTTAACAGAACTGTATGTTATTGGAACATAAATTTGGACATTTATATTATTTGGTCTAATTAACAACCAATCTTCGGAAGGTTCTAGGTCTATTTTGCAATTCAGACCTGCTGCTTGTAGCTCTATTGAAGCGAGGCCTTTGGATCGGAATCTTCTTTTAAATTTGATATATCTGCACCTGTATCTATTAAAAATATCAGTTTATTTCCTGATTCTACATTATAAAATAAAAAAAAATATTGAGATTGAAGTTTATCGAATGAACTTTTCTTAATTCTGTGTATCTGAAGGGGGTTGTTGGTTTAATTTATAATAATTTTAGGCTATGTTTCGGTTGTTATTGTTATTACAATTATTTCCTCTAAATCCTGCACGGCCTCTGTTGTTATTATTTTCCACCGTGGTTGTTATTACCACCGTGGATGATATTACCACCGCGGTAGTAGCCACGGCTGTATGAGTTGTTACCATATGAGCCGTTGCCCTTCCTCTGTATGAACCTCGACCGCGGTTTGCGCCGCGGTGAGAGTAATTCTGGCAGAACAAGATACTGTTGGACTGTCCGGTTGCTTCTGTGCAACTATTTACAAATTTTGATACCACCTCATTCATGGTATGGAAAGCTTGCATGATAAGTTTCACCTTATCAATGACGCAATTTTTAGTCATTGCTTTGACTGCTTGCTGGGTGGAATAACTTATGGCTAACTCCCGAGTTAAGCCATCTGCTGTATATGCACTTTCTAGGGCATTTGTCATCTACTCAACCTCTAATATATATTGGTAGGTGTAAGTGTAAAAGAGTCTGCACAGGGCAAAGTAAAAATAAGGCAACCAAATAAGAACTGAGAACACACGACGAACAATGTGAACACGACGAACGTTTATTTAGAGTGAAGAGTAATTACAAAAGGTTCATAGAATAAGAACAAATGTGAACTGGTTCATAAATCTTAGTGATTGCATAATTCATAATTGAACTTGAACTTTAACACTTCTTCTCAAGTTAATATTTTAATTTGACATACAGTATTTCTTATTCAACCAAACCGAGCAATTTAACAAATTTCTGATGCTTTTCTTTGTGTAAATTTTTTGTTAAGATATCTGCAACATTTTCATTTGTGGGAACATAATTAATACAAACAATTTTTAATGCTAGAACCTCTCGTATGTAATGATTTTTAATATCGATATGCTTTGTTCGCTTATGGTGTACAGGATTAGCTGCAATTTGCTGAGCACTCAAATTGTCACCATAGATTTGCACGGGCTCTGTTGGACGATGAAACTCAATCTCTTCCAGTAGTCGTCGTAGATATGTTGCCTCTTTTGCCGTCGTTGATAAAGCTACATATTCAGCCTGAGTACTGCTCTGAGCGACCACTCCTTGTTTTTTTGATTCCAAGAAAATGCTGAACCTCCAAGATAAAATCCGAAGCCAGTATACGATTTTCTATCCAGGCTGTCATTAGCCCAGTCTGCATCGACAAATGCGTGCAATCCTTGACCAGTTTTTCGATAATGGAGTTTTAGGTCAATTGTCTTTGCCAGGTAGCGCAATAGCGAGCGGACTCATGCTCGTGGTGCGGATCAGTATTCCGTTGCGCTAGCTTACTTACGGAATGAGCTATATCAGGCCGACTTGAGATGGCCAGATACGTAAGTGATCCAATTAGTGATTGGTATCCAGTCACGTCTGCTTTGCTGCATTTACCTTCGTTGCAGCTTATTTGGAATCCAGGAACTAAAAGTGTCGATACAGGACGACATACGTTCATGCCGTATTTCACCAGTAGGCACCTTATATACTATTTCTCACAAATAGAGATAGCACCTAAATCTCCTAAATCTCACGCTGTATTTCAATGCCTAAAATGTGATTTAACTGACCATTGTCGTGAACATCAAACATTTCCTGCAACTTCTTCTTAAAGTACATTAGATCTGAGCGTTTAAAACAAGCTATTATTAAATCATCCACATATACAGCTATCAAATTGTATGAATCTTCAGAAATATTTTTATACATGCATGGTTAATTTTGTGTGGCCTTAAATCCCAGTATTTTTAATGCGTCATCTAGAGTGCTGTTCCACGCTCTGCCTGACTGCTTGAGTCCGTACAACGCTTTGTTCAACTTCAGAACACGATTTGGGTAATCTTTGCTGACAAAATGTTCCGGCTGCTTCATATAGACACTCTCGGTGAGCTCGCTGTTGAGGTAGGCATTTGAAACGTCCATTTGATGCAGGTATAATTCTTTTTCTGCAACTACAGCCAACAACATTCTAATATTTTCATATCGTATGACTGTTTCACTGAAGTTCACGCCATATTGCTGGCTGCAACCCTTAGCGACTAATCTTGACTTGAACCGCTCAATATTACCCTGGCTGTCTCTTTTCACTTTATATACCCACATGCATCCAATAACTTTTGCATTTGGTGGAAGATCAACCAGCGACCAGGTGTTTGCGATGAGGGCATCGTACTCACATTTCATAGATTCCTGCTTAGCTGTATTTGGCGTTTCCATGTCATAGTTTGTCATAATATGAAGCTCGTTGTACTGCTTCCTTGGCCTTCCAGGTCTTCCAGTTCGAATAAGCGTAGGCCTGCCTGGGCCTCGTCGTATGTCCACTTCTTCATCAGGGCTGCTCGTTGAATCAGAATCTCCAAAACTCTCGTAATTCTCCATATCATCGTCTGAATGATTATCGATTATGGGCTCTTGGTTTTGGATTTCTTCATTGATTGCTGGCTCTGCTGTAACTGCCTGCGCTGGCAGCTCCTCTGGCGCTGCCTCTCGAACATTGGGATCCCCATATATGTTACTGCTAATTATAAAATAAGTAAAATAGTCATTAGATGGGGATTGAGCATCTAATTTTTGCGCTTCTCTTTCAACAAATTTGACGTCACGCATCTCGATCACTTGTTTAGTGTCTTTGTCAAACAGTCGATATGCCTTTGCAGTAAGAGAGTAGCCAACAAACATATATTATTTTCCTTTGGACTTAAATTTCTTGTGATGCAATTTGTCCAGCGCGTAGACGGGTGACCCAAAAATTCGCAAATATTTCGCACCACCAATTGATGGAACATTTATAGGCCCGCATACGTCCGTGTGTATTAAATCCAAACAATTAGTTGCACCCTTATCGTTCGTTTTAAATGGCAATGCACAGATTTTCGATAAATTACATGTGTTGCAATTTATTTCAGTTGAGAAGTTTTCTTAAGTCAATACCGTGGACACGTTCACTATTTACTAGCTCTTTTAAGCTGCGAAAGTTTAGGTGGCCATACCGATTGTGCCAACTATTGCTTTTTCTTGCATTGAAAACAATTTATTTTGATTCACATCATCAAACAAAAACAAATTTCCGATTAAATCAGCCATTAGTAACACTTAACCGTTTTTGCATTTAACTACTGCACGATTGTTCTTGAAAACAACTGAATGTCCGAATTTCAACGCTTTGCTGACCGAATAGAAGTTTATATGCAGTGACGGGACATACAATACATCATGCAACAGCATTTCACAATTATGCGTTTTTATTTTTACGACTCCTTTGCCTGCAGATTCTATGAATTTATTTCCCGCTAACGTAGTGGCGTAGTGGCACCACTGTCCAGACACCAACTAGCTTTTTTTGCATGTTATTTTTGCATTGCTGTGTATACGGCGTACGAGCATTTTTGTTGTTGTCCTTCGTTTTGATTTTCGCACTGCTTTGGTTCTCTCGCTTTTCTTTGCATTCCGCCGATTTGTGGCCTCGTTTACCGCAATTGAAACATAGTCCGTTAAATTTCCAGTCTTTCTTTGCACGACCTTCGTTCTTGTGCTCTCTTTTCTCCGAACGAGCGCCTACGAAGAATGCTTGCTGGTTGTTACCTATTTCGCAATTTTGTGATATTCTATCAGCCTTTGCTAATAGCTTTATTTTAAGTACATCAAAATCTGGCAATGAGTCTCTTGTCTCCATTGCAACAACGAAATGTTCATATTCCGTGCATAAAATTGACAGCAATATAATTACTTTTAACTCGTCTTGCAAATCAATGCTCACTTCGGTTTACTTGTCAATAACCTCAATAAACGAATTTATATATTGCGATACATTTTCGTTTATGTCTAATTTCATGTTTAGCAACTTTTTATACAACGAAACTTTATGAATCGGACCCGTCGGCACATGCACTTCACGTAATTTGTCCCACGCTTCTTTAGAGGACCGTGCATTTTTACATAGCTTAATTGCGCCACATTACCATTTACCACAATGCACAGGAGCGCCTTTTCATCCATCAAAACTGTATTTGCAGCAGCTGCGTTGACCTCCAACTTGCCACAGACTACATTCCAAAGTTCTTGGTGAATTAGAAAACTTTTCATCTGTATAGCCCATACATCGTAGTTTTTATCATTTAACTTTTCGATTTGAAATTGACTAATGTTTCCTTATTAATACTTTCGTGACTCTGGGCCCATAACCAATGTTAGTGTAAAAGAGTCTGCACAGGGCAAAGTAATAATAAGGCAACCAAATAAGAACTGAGAACACACGACGAACAATGTGAACACGACGAACGTTTATTTTAGAGTGAAGAGTAATTACAAAAGGTTCATAGAATAAGAACAAATGTGAACTGGTTCATAAATCTTAGTGATGGCATAATTCATAATTGAACTTAAAGTTTAACAGTAGGCAGTTATATTTCGTTGTTGTAAGCTCATCAGCTTTGCTGACAATACTTCAACTGTTTCACCGTTGACACTAGTTATATGTGATATGACTTCAGTTACTGTAGTTTTATTTCCGATTTAATTTCTTGCAAAACCTTTGAGCTTTGTTTTTTTATTTTAAACAGCTAATTGTTCGTGTTTAATTGAGTCTATTATATGTACAGCATCTACAAAACTTGCTAAGTTTTCAGTTTAACCATCGAAAGCTGGTATAAGCTTGGTATTGATGAAATCAATGTTAGTTTGTGCCATTTTAATAAATTGTTGTTCTATTGCACTGGAATTTAAATCAGATTCTGAAGCTTGATCTGATAATTCAGCTACTGTTAAGACACATGGAATTGTAAGATTGCTTAAATCTTTTTCTCTATATCGGTAACTGAATTGTTTACCGATTCAATCTCTTCCTGCTCTGTCAATTCAAGTTCTTGCTGGTCTGTCGATTTAGGTTTCACTTGTTTCGATTGTTAAAGGAGTGTTTAAAATTGTTTAAATTCCTATATCCAAGTTATATTTTCCTTTTATTAATATCAAGTTTGATCGAAACCTGACTAAAACTTTTGATACATTTGGCCAGTTTTTTGAGTTTAACTTTTTCTTATTGTCATGTATTAGTATACGTAATACAGTACAGTAATCTCTTGTATGACTCTGTTTTTCGCTAGTGACTTTTTAGATTTGTCATATTTGTTTTTGATTTCAATAAAAGTGGTGCGGATTTCTTTCCATTCCATAATGGAAATCTATTTGCTGAATAATTTTATTCATTATTTTATTTGTGAATATGAATTTATGAATACTACAAAATCTATGATTCTGCCTAGTATGGAATGTTCTTTTAGTACTGATCTGACGAACACCGGGAATGGTGGTCAATACGATTGCCTTTTGAGTTCTTGTGTAATGTATTAACGTATTGAAAAATCGAAACCAAAGGTATTCATATATTTGTTTTCTAGTTCATTTATGCTTATTGGGGTCGTTGAGACCAATTGTTGAATTCTAATCATGAAATGAGGACATCTAACAAAAACTTCAGTTATTACTCTGAGGTGTTCTTCTTAACGAAAATTTTTTTTTTATTATATCAAGGTCGTTTTAGTATGGCCGATATCTCTTGCCAAAGTACATGAATATTGTTAAAAGTGGATATATATAAAATATGATATGATTCTTTATTATTTTTTTAGTTAATCATTTTTATATATAATCGTAGTTTTTATTCTAATTTTTTTTTTAATTTTTAGATTTTATCTTGATCATTAGCTTTACTTAAATATTTTCTTTTCAGGCATTTATTGTGCAAATGGTGTAATTTGAAAAATAAATTCGAGCACATAATTTCAACGATTATTATTAAGAGCGTGGTTATTAATCGTCAATTTACGTTACCTGACTGTATTTTATTTATTACATTTGTAGTGCAGTACAGTGTCTTTGTATCTACTAAACACATTTTAGGTATGTTTCGTGAATTTACTGGGAATCGTATGCCATATACATATATATGGCTTATTTCGAGTTACAAGATCTGTTTTATTTAATATTATTATTTTTTTTTATTATTTTATTTATATTATTTTAATATTCACTGAGTGAGTAGCGGTATTTGGTTTTCTCTGCTTAATGACATTTTGAAGGCAGTCGAGCTCAGTTTGTAGCTTCTGAGCTGTCGACCATGCGGGTGTTGGCGTTTTTGTGTAAAGCAGCCACCTTAGGTGCGCTATTCTTTTTTTTTACCCTTGCATAGGGTATTATAATTTTGTTGTGAAATGTGTAACGCATAGAAGGAGACATCTCCGACCCCATAATTAATGTATATTCTTGATCAGTATCAACAGCCAAGTCGATATAGCCATGTCAGTCTGTCCGGCTTGCCGTCTGTCTGTTTCTATGCGAACTAGTCTAATTTGTTTGTTTTTCACGATATATTGACCAAACTCGGCATGTATTTGGTTTACTATGCTCCTCATATATATGCAAAATCCTATTAAGATCGGACCACTAATCAAATAGCTGCCATAGGAACGATCGGTCGAATATTAAGTTGTTGTATGGAAAATTTGTTTGTTTTTCACGTTATCTTGTCCAAACTCTGCATTTATTTGTTTTACTATGCTCCTCATGTATATGCAAAATCCTATTAAGATCGGACCACTATATCTAATAGCTACCATAGTAGCTATTTTTTGTTTTTCACGTTATCTTGACCAAACTCGGCATTTATTTGTTTTACTATGCTCCTCATATATATGCAAAATCCTATTAATTTTGGTTTTTCAAGACATCTTAACCATACTCGGTATTTACTATTTTCCCTGAGCTTTTTAGATGCGGGCAAAGCACTATGAGCATTATGAAAAGGTTGGTTCTGCAAGGGTATTAAATATTCGGGGTGCCGAAGATAGCCCTTCCTTCTCCTGTTTACTTTATTTTGTAAGCCACCGCGTTTATTTACCATAACACTCACTCTCTACTCACTCAGAATGCGGGACTCTCAATGTCCAAGCCACGACGGCAGATGTTATAGATGACCTCTTTGTTGACCATGAGGTCGCAATCAGAGTATGTCGTTTGCCTCCGGGGATTTATTTTGGTCTACTGCCTCCAGCCAGGGATTCGTGACCAAGTCAAGCCATGTAATGTATCGAATTAATTGTTTTAACTTATAACACGAGAACGTCAGTGCTGTTTTGTATCTTTGTTCAGAATGAATTTATTCAAAATTAAAGGCATGTAATACATGTATGTACTTAGGCTGTTATCAGTTAACAGCTACAAAGAGAGAGAGCGGGTGTACTCATACCTATGGAAGCTTACTCTCGGAGCTGCTAAAGTGCAAGATCAGCGGTTATCCGTTGGTCAACGATCTCACCATGTCTTGGCCTGCTCAAGTGGCATCATGTTACTGATGTGCGCAGCACTGTATGTGTGTATGCGCATGTCTATGTGCAAACATATATGTATACGATTTTATTTATGCTATGCGCTTGAGTCTGTTCTTTTATATATGCTTATACTTGCAACAAAGTATTACATGTTGAGTTATGTATTTTAAGTGTGAATACACTACAGTCTCTTTCTATGCGGTACACATATCACGACAAAATTATAATACCCTCTGCAAAGGTATAAAAAGAGAATAAGATTTTGAATATATATCTAAATGTTTTTTATATTCATTTATCTGTTTATATGACAAACAAGTAAGAGGTTCTAGTCGGGAGCTCCCGACTAGGGGATACCCTGATACCTCTTATTCCAACACCAACTGCAGTAGTAATGAAGATAAACTAAGAAAAAAAAAGTTCCCTTGGCAGGGTTCGAACTCACAACTGACCGCATTACTTGCTGCCGCCTCTACGCAACAGCCACACCAGCCAAAAAAAAAAACAAGTAAAAGGTTCTAGTCGGGAGCTCCCGACAGACGCGCATGAATGTGTGTGTGTACATGTATACAGAAATTCTTGGAAATTTGCAACACACATATTCTTTCGTGTTTCTTAACCTATCTTGATGAAATCAGTGTTAGATTTTATTGTACTATAAAATATTCTTGTATTCTCAAATTGACAATTGCATTTAAACTGTGGATAAATTAGGTAGGCAATACAAGTTGGTTTATTAACATGATTTATAGCTTTGTGGTGGTAGCGGGAAGGTGGCGATAGCTATAAAATGAAAGATACATGTCAAGTTTGGTGACTCTTGCTCATATTATTTACCAAAATTGCTAAAACACAGGATTTCATTATCGATTTTTATCGATTACTTGGAAACGGGGCAAATTATCAAATATCGGAAACAAAATCGATCTGCGCATGGACTAGGAGGAGATACAGCTAAAATTTCAAGTCCCGAGCTCTTATAGGTTCTGTGATCCTTGCGTTCATACGTACGGACAGACAGGAGGACATGGCTAGATCGACTTGGCTGTTGATGCTGATCAAGAATATATATACTTTATGGGAGAGGGTTCCTTCTGCCTGTTACATACATTTGCACAAATACATTATACCCTTTTTACCCATTTTCAATGGGTTCAGGGTATAAAAATGGTATTATTTATAATACCATATAATTATATTCAACAGTTTCTGCTGTTGGCACAACAATATTTAATCCCTGGTTGTAAGACTGCGCTCCTGCAGCTTTTTCTTTGGCGAGCTGATAACGCCCGTTACTGAGTCGTTGAAGTGACTCGTCTTGCATCGAATTATATTTCTTCGGAAGGAAGAATACCTGGTGTTTGAGCTCCAAAGTAATTGTCTCACCAAATTTTTTTTTTGTCCTCCATGCGCGTACAATATCATGCATCACATTTTCTTCCATGGTTGTTATACTCAAAATGGATTTCGCCCCTTTTAATGCTGCTGCTGCTGCTGCTTCTGCTGCTGCTGATGTTGAGGCTGCTGCTGGTGATGCTGATACTCCAGCTGTCTGGGAGCTTCAGTGAAAATCACCACTAGGTAACTTTGAGCAACTTTGAGGACGAAGATGATAATGCTGCCATAGTTTCTTACTCAATGAAAAAATACTCTGAGCTGCACTGATTTTATAGGCCCGCATTTGAACGCTGGAATTTTTTTTTAAGGAACAGCATTTTGTGAAGTGAGATCTTAATTCTTTTTTAGTTCGTTATCAATTAATAATTTTTCAAACACCTCTAGAGATTCTTAATATCGAGCTCGCTGAGTTATATAATACCATCTTGTGTTCAAACTGAGTTTAAATTGCGATCATACATTGGTAAATATTCTGGTTCAGTGTGACCCCATTCCCCATAGTCAGGAAACGGGCAGTTTGGTCTATAACTTATTACGTTGTTCTGACGTTCAGCACTTTCATAGCTTGTACCAACAAGTGTTACGCAGCCAACCTGAACGCCAAATGCATCATGTTGACATTGATCAAATAAAAGTGATAATGGAACAAAATATGTCGGAGGTACTTCACGTCTTAGAGAAAATATTTTCAGGTGTAATACACACCTACAGAAATGGAGCAATAGCTTGCCGTTAAGTAATATGCAATTTGGCTCATCCTCCTGCCGGCATCTTAATCCGCCATAGCCTGAGCCACCACACCCAGGAACACATTTCCCAACCACATCTGCAGATGGCCGCAGTCAAGATAAGCACTAGCAGAGGTGACTTCACAATTGCTTCTCTTTACCTCCCGCCGGCTGTGCCATGGACCAAAGCCAATTTTGAGTTCCTAATAATGAACCTAGGACAAAAATTCATTGCCGGAGGGGACTGGAATGCGAAACACAGACTATGGGGAATCAACAGAGCCTGTATGAGAGGGCAGAATTTGCACGAAGCCATAATCGACTGCAGGTGCGATGTCCTGGCAACCGGAGATGCAACATACTACGCGTACAACTCGCAACGCACTCCTAGTGCCCTAGACTTCTTTATATATGGTGGCCTTAGGCAGAGCTCACTCTCTATCGAGACCAAATATGTCCTCTCTTCGGACCATCTTCTTCTTTTGGCTACTGTCCACACCAGCCCTATGCAGCAGCCAAAAAGAAAGAGTCTACTGCCGACAAATGGGGATGTTGAAAGATTCCAGGCTGAACTCAACAACACAATCAATCTCAACATGATTCTGACCTCTCCTGAAGACACTGAGGATGCTATCGATAATTTCTTGGCGAAGATTCGAGCAGCAGCCCAACTTGCTTCAGATGCTATAGACCCGATCCGGATATCGCCCCCTCGAGGCTCAATCCATCCGGCGGCAGCTCCACTTCTGGCATTAAAAAGACGGCTACGCAAGGAGTACGTGCGCACTGGTGACCTAAGGGTAAGCAGGATATATAGAAGGATATCCAACAGGCTCCATAAAGTCCTCGAGGCCATAAGCAACCAGCAGTTCAGCAGAAAACTTATGGACGCAAGCCCAGATGCTAGCACGGGATACAACCTCTGGCAGCTGACAAAAAGCTTTAAAAGACAGCCCGTCCGCAAGAGTCCCATAAAAAGAGAGGATGGTTCCTGGGCCAGATCGAGCTTAGAACGCGCTGAAACTTTCGCCACGCACCTAGAGGAGCGATTTAAACCGTTCGATTCCCCCCACTCGCTCCATGACATACATAGACAGGACCCTTGAAGCACCACATCAACCTGATCTGTCCACTCTCCAGGTGACCCTCAAAGAGGTCGAAACACAAATCCAAGCGCTTAAGATTCGTAAAGCCCCTGGATCAGATGAACTGGACAGCAGAACAATAAAGCTGCTCCCCACCAAAGGCATACTCTTCATTGTGCTCTTATATAATACAATGCTTCGAATCGGACACTTTCCAAGGCAATGGAAAAGCGCTCTGATTGCCATGATTCCAAAAACCAAAAAATCGCTCACGCAAGTCGAATCTTATCGACCAATCATCCTGCTTCCGACCCTCTCCAATATATTTGAAAGAATATTAATGGCCAGAGTGTCGGAGCTGGATTGTGTTAAGCGCATCATACCAAGGCATCAGTTCGGATTTCGAAGACGGCATGGGACAAGGGGCAGCTGCACCGAGTGGTGGATTTCATCCTCTACAGCTTCGAGAACCTCGAGTATTGCGTCGCGGCATTTGTTGACATCAAACAGGCGTTTGACCGAGTGTGGCATAAAGGACTCCTGTTCAAATTAAAAACTTTGCTTCCCCCCTCTCTTTTTCATATAATCTACAGCTTCTTCAAAAACAGAAAGTTTGTAGTGGTAGTCGACGGCACGTTCTCTGGAGTCAAGGAAATCGAAGCTGGAGTCCCCCAGGGCAGCGTCCTTGCTCCGTGGCTCTGCACTGTTTACACAGCCGACATGCCGACGGTGGACCCGACGACACTGGAGCATCCCGATAACCTCGCCACGTTCGCCGACGATACATCAATCCTCTCAAAAGCCAGCTGTGTTTACCAAGCCACTGACCAACTGCAAGAATACCTGCACGAGTTTGAGACGTGGGCATCAAAGTGGCGAATTGCCATCAACAGGCAAAAATCGATATGCTGCTCATTCGCGATCCGGAGAGATACCTCGCCAAGAATATTCCTCCAAGGCGAACTTCTTGATCATAAAGACGGCCATCGCTACCTGGGAGTCTACCTTGATCGCAGGCTCACTTGGAGCAAACACATCGCAACGACATGCCATAGCGTACGTCAAAAACTAAAAAGTATGGCTTGGCTCCTTAAGGCAAGCAGCAAGCTTTCTCTGAGCAATAAGGTGCTGCTTTATAAAACCCTCCTGGCCCCAGTCTGGCGCTATGCAAGCCAAATTTTCAGCACGGCAGCAAAATCTCACTTGAGGAAAATAAGTGTCTTCCAAGCCAAGGTATTCTGACTGAGTGCTGGGGCTCCCTGGTACATCCGCAACCGGGCCCTAGCAAGAGACCTCAAGGTCCCCTTGGTGGGTGACCTTCTACGTAAGAAGTCCACCAGCTACGTGGCATGTCTTTCTGCCCACCCCAATATATTGGCTAGAAGACTTTTCAGAAGAAAGCGACGGAGACTTCGCAGAATCCACCCCATCGACCTCCCAAACCGGGTAATCATTTGAACAAAATAAAAAAAATAAATAAAAATAATAATAATAATCATAATAAAATATAAGATTAATTGAATAATTATAAAACTTAATAGGTAAAATTAAGTATGTTTATCCGATTTTAGTCAATCTATGTTAAGATGCTCATGAATTAAGAGAGAGAAAAAAAAAAGCTCATCCTCCATAACAAGTGCAGTATCTATCATTTGGAGTAATTCTTTGTGCCCAAAACATTTTGAGAGCATCCCTTTATATATCTGTCTGCACACCGCAGCGTTTATTATTGTGTTAATAAAAACTTTAAACAGAGGTGTCCACAGTTATATTTAATGTTTTTTCTTAATAACGAATAACTTCTCGAGGTGGTTGTAAATTTCCAAAACTCTCGAAATATTCATTTTCTCTACCATTTTTAATATAAGCTACCCAGTATGTTCCACCTCCAGCAGATGAGTCTAAATTTATAATACCCCACTCATTTTTATACCCTGAAGCCATTGAAAATGGGTAAACAGCATCAATAGCCGAGTCGATCTAGCCATGTCCGTCTGTCAGTCTGTTATTCTTTATTCTATTCTACAATAAGATGGACTGTCGAAAATTTCATTAAGATCGGTTAAGAAACACAAAAGTTATGTGCGCATGTGTTAGCAGCATAGCTGCTGCGCAAATTCCAAGAATTTCTGTATACATGTACACACACACATTCATGCGTCTGCTTTGAATTCTATCAACAGCATTGCAATTGCGATTGTATTGTTTTCTGTGCTGCTATTTTAATTGATTTTTTTCTCATTATTGGTGTGGCCCTTGAGTAGAGGCAGCGGTAAGTGGTGCGGTTAGTTGCGAGTTCGAACCCTGCCAAGGGAACAATTTTTATTTTTATTACCTCTGAAATATGGAATATGCTTACGACCAAATTTCATTATACCAAAATTTGAGAAATGTTTTTTAGGTAGCTTACTTAGAAGTTTTTTGCAGAATGATCAGTTGTTATTCCTTTCGATATGGTTTTAGATAAAATCCCTTGCCTAACGCAATAGCTTCCATTGAGCGGTCATGTCGCTTATTCTCCTCTGGTTGTTGTCTGGCATTTTTAGCGTTTGTGATTGTTTTTGCAATAGATGCACCACCCGATGAAAGTCCACCAAGTGCTCCTAGGGCTGTTAAGATGGGTATTAGCGGTAAGAAACCACCAACTTCTGGGACGCTAATCGCACGAGAAATGATATTTCATTCTTTTTTTTAACCAATTGATTTGTGTATAGCTTTCCAAACTATTTTAATTGCACTCTCAACATCAAGGGGTCTTTCCCTTTTACAATAGCTTATCAGCTGCTTTAACCACTTACATAAATCTTTTATTTTTTGTGCAAACTGTTACTCTTTTCTTTTCTTATTCTTCTCTTTTTTTTATATCTTTTAGTAATACCCAAACCGAATTTTGTTGTTGTTTTTATTGCGTTTGTAACGAAATTTGCAGCAACTTTATCTCCTAACTGCTATCAGGCGCTTTGACTCTCTCCCAAGCCTTATTAGCTACATTTACATCAGCTACGTGCCGTTTAGTTTAATTCTTTGTATTCTGAATATGCTATATCGTGCTCCCTGCAAGCCGCGTTTAATGGGTTAATGCCTTTATAACCATGCTGTAGGCGTTTTTTGAGTTTCGTGCATGGGCCACAAAAGTGATAGCCAGGTAAATGCAATTCAATCGGAATTTTAATTAATTATTTTAATTATTTTGTTAATTAGACTACTCCCACAAAGGCGTTTGGCTTACCACTGAATCTTTTATAAAAACAAAGAGTCATTTTAATTGATAGTTAATCGCTGAAGGTATAGCAATAAATGATATTCATTTGCGAGAACAGCTTAACTGAACGTCCAAATAGATTAAAATCTCGTTACTCCAATAAAAGGATTGGGATATTTCACGTTTTCGGAGAACGAAGCTGTTATACCACCTGAGAAAGCTAAGGATAGCCCGATAATGATATTTGAAGATGTAGCTTGTGAAAACAAGATAATATACGTTCATACTTTTGTATGGGTTGACAAAAAAAATATATATATTCTTGATTAGCATCAAGAGCCGAGTCAATCTAGCCATGATTAATATGAAGCACATGATCCTAATATTCATGTGGGTGTCGATATGAAGTTCGAATTATGCTGGAAAATTAAATATGGGTTCCTTTTGAATAGCAAGGATGACGCAATAGACAATGGAAGCTATTGAATATGATTTGATACATGTATAATAATTTATATAATTCACTATAATAAAGTTATATTATAAAACTGTAAAATTAAAAAAGTTTATATTCATTTAACATTTGTTTCTTAAAATGGTAACAACTATAGCTTTAACTGGGAAAGGGGCAATTTTAACATCAAATTACTTTGCTCTCATTGAATTGTCAACAGAATACGAATGCTGTCTAGATGATTATCATATGTACAATTCGATTCCAAATGTTGATCGGACTAATAATATATTTCATTTTGGGGGACATACAATTGAAATACCTGTAGGTTCCTACGAGCTTGAGGACATTGTTGATTTCATCATAGATAGTTTGATAGAACGAAAACTTAATACTCATTACTCTGATCTCACAATTGTCTTATCGCAAACGCTTTATGAATTTGCTCTCAACGTTGCACCGGGATTTAAAATGAATGAGATCCCACACAACCTCATTAACCTGCCATTAAACACTACAGAGATAAACACATTAACAATACGAATAATTGGTCAGGACGGTGACTTGATAAAATTGCATGAAGAAAAAGTAACTCTTCGCTTACATTTAAGACCACGAGAATGATAATTTCAATAATAAAAACGTGTGGAAGCCAGTAAAACGAAACAGTCTCTCATATTCCAAGCAATAACACCAGAAAATAAAATATTCTCAAAATCTCTAGGTCTTAATGTTAGAAAACAATTTGCAAGCAACAACATTTTAAATTTTCGTGAAAACCCTTATTCTGATGATAGTATAAGGAAAAAGGAATATCATACTTATACAACCTATCTTCAATCATTCAATGTTAATGATGAAGTTCGAACTACAATTCAAAACTGCTTGGCATATTTATTTAAAGAAATTCGATATGAACTAAATGAAAGTGAAATTGATCGCACTCGATTGGGTGGAGTTACTTAAACCATAAAAAAATATGAGAGTGAAATACTTGAGAACGCTGGATGGTTTACAGGCGAAACTCGCAAACTATTGAAAATTAGTGATATCGGGTTTTTTTATTTTAATGTACCTCGCCTTTGCTGAAGACTATAACAAAATCGTATTAAATTGTAAAAATGAGCTGATACTATTTATGAATAAGAATTTGAGTGGCGTATTTCAAACTATGGTTGGCATGGTAATGTGGTTACAAGTGGAAGTTCTCTCGCAATATCATTCCGCAGCTGGGACTGTTATATGAATCCATCACTCACAGATGGCGCTCAACACACTTGGAATGTAAAGCTAGCAGCTAATAGAGAACGTCCTCGTTTTACATTATTCGTATTAATTTCGGAGGGAAAAATGATTACAAAAAATTGATTAAATGTAACAGTTCATTTGAACTCAGATACATAACCATTCGTTGATTTAAATTTAAATTTTGAGCGCGGACGATTTGTTGTTTTGTATGATATGTACGCTAAATTTTTAAGACAGCTTTTCACCGTTAACCTCTTTAGTCTAAAGCATAGTCTGATAGCGATCAGTTGTATTTGTAGCGATCATAAAAAAATGAATACCGCTGTCATATATCCTGCATTTAATGGCGGAAAACATTGTGAGATTATTGTCAAAGAAAACGTAATCTTCTTTACACAGGACACCATGCTCGATCGAGTAATTCGAATAAAACCCACATACCCCTTAAGGGACTTCAGCAAGCCTATTCACGGGCAGGTTCAGTGGTCTCGTGGGATATCGGTGATAACGATTACAACTCAACTAAAAGATGGCTTCGCGAAAAAACTAAAGGCAAACGTATAATTACGTACGGATGTCAGGAAAAAGACATCTTACTATATATGCTAAAACAAGCGTCGAGGACTATAATGATTATATAAATGCTCCAGTGCTTTCGGCTGATCAAATCAGCGGGTATAAAAAGTGAGGTTCCCATTCAAATCAGTGTGATGTGTGCAGCTATCAAGCGGCCATATGTCAAAACTATTAGATATCGGACCAATTTAAACAGTTTAATAATGATGTCTACTAATAATCAACATCTACAGAACAATATATAATATGTATAATCTCTATAAATAAAATTGTTTGTCCTGACTGACTGACTGACTCCCAAACCGTAGAAGCTAGGAAGCTAAAATTTTCACTGAAGTTACATTATGTGATGTAGGTGCACGTTAAGACGGGGTTTCGGGAACTTGCACTCAAACTCATTTTCAAAGATCTTGTTCAAATTCATTTGAGAGGTGTTTCGTACTTTTTGGAATATCCATCCCTCCTTGGTGGGAATAGGGGCAAAGATTTGGTGAGTGACGTTTCACCCTCAAATTCATTTCCAAAGATCCGTATGAAAATTCATTTGAGACTTGTTTTTCACTTTTCGCAGAATCCAAAGTTCTTCGGTAGAAATGCGATTCAAAGATTTTTTAGGTGAAGTTTTATGTTTTATTCGATTTACTTCATGCATATTTTCAAAGCTCTACATAAGAACTTAATGTATACGTGATTCAGCCATTTGGTATATTCCACCTGCAGCTGTGGTAAATTAACGAAAAACGGGTGTATGAAATTTTTTTGTTTACCATCCGATCGGCTATAAAAACATTTGCAAATATCTTTGTGTGGGGGGTGTTTCGCACTTTTTGGAAAATCCATCTCTCCTTGTTGAAAAGGGGGGTCAAAGATTTGGTAGGTGACGTTTTGCCCGCAAATTCATTTCAAAAGATCTATGAAAGTTTCTTGTTGAAATTTTATGTTTTATCCGATTTACTTCAAGCCTATTTTCAAAGGTCTAATTTATACGTAATTCAGCGATTTGGCAAAGTCCACCCGCAACATTGGTAAATTGGCGGAAAACGGGAATATGAAAGTTTTTTGTTTACCATCCGATCGGCTACAAAAAGATTTTCAAATATCTTTGTATAAATTAATTTGAGGGGTGTTTCGCACTTTTTGGAAAATCCATCCCTCCTTGGTGGATATGGGTTCAAAGATTTGGTGGGTGACGTTTCGCCCTCAAATTAATTTCCAAAGATCCGCATGAAAATTTACTTGATACGTGTTTTTCACTTTTCGCAGAGTACAAACTTCTTCGGTAGAAATGCGATTCAAAGATTTTTTGGGTGAAGTTGTAAGTTAAGCCCGATTTGCTTCAAACTTATTTTCAAAGGTCTATATAAGAACTTAATGTATACGTAATTCAGCGATTTAGCAAAGTCCACCCGCAACATTGGTAAATTGACGGAAAACGGGTATATGAAAGTTTTTTGTTTACCATCCGATCGGCTACAAAAACAATTGCAAAGATCTTTGTGTAAATTAATTGGAGGGATGTTTCCCACTTTTTGGAAAATCCATCTCTTCTTGGTGGAAATGGGGGTCAAAGAATAGGTGGGTGACGTTTCGCCCTCAAATGCATTTCCAAAGATCTATATGGGATTTCATTTAAGACGTGTTTTTCACTTTTCGCAGAATCCAAACTTCTTCGGTAGAAATGCGATTCAAAGAATTTTTGGGTGAAGTTCTAAGTTAAGGCCGATTTGCTTCAAACTTATTTTCAAAGGATTATATAAGAACTTAATTTATACGTAATTCAGCGATTTGGCGAATTCCACCCGCAACAGTGGTAAATTGGCGGAAAACGGGTGTATAAAAGTTTTTTGTTTACCATCCGATCGGCTACAAAAACAATTGCAAAGATCTTTGTGTAAATAAATTGAAGGGATGTTTCCCACTTTTTGGAAAATCCATCCCTCCTTGGTGGAAATGGGGGTCAACTATTTGGCGAGTGACGTTTCGCCCTCAAATTCATTTCCAAAGATCTATGTGAAAATTCATTTGAGACGTGTTTTTCACTTTTCGTAGAATCCAAACTTCTTCGGTAGAAATGCGATTCAAAGAATTTTTGGGTGAAGTTGTAAGTTAAGCCCGATTTGCTTCAAACTTATTTTCAAAGGTTTATATAAGAACTTAATGTATACGTTTTTCAGCGAATTAGCAAATTCCACCCGCAACAGTGGTAAATTGGCGAAAAACGTGTGTATGAAAGTTTTTTGTTTAACATCCGATCGGCTACAAAAACAATTGCAAAGATCTTTGTATAAATAAATTGGAGGGATGTTTCCCACTTTTTGGAAAATCCATCCCTCCTTGGTGGAAATGGGGGTCAACTATTTGGCGAGTGACGTTTCGCCCTCAAATTCATTTCCAAAGATCTATGTGAAAATTCATTTGAGACGTGTTTTTCACTTTTCGCAGAGTACAAACTTCTTCGGTAGAAATGCGATTCAAAGATTTTTAGGGTGAAGTTGTAAGTTAGGCCGATTTCCTTCAAGCCTATTTGCAAAGCTCTACATAAGATTTTAATGAATACGTGATTCAGCGATTTGGCAAATTCCACCCGCAACAGTGGTAAATTGGCGGAAAACGAGTGAATAAAAATTTTTTGTTACCACCCGATCGACAACAAAAACATTTGCAAATATCTTTGTGTAGATTAATTTGAGGGGTGTTTCGCACTTTTTGGTAAATCCATCCCTCCTTGGTGGAAATGGGAGTAAAAGTTTTGGTGGTTGACGTTTCGCCCTCAAATGCATTTCCAAAGAGCAATATGAAAATTTATTTGAGACGTATTTTTCACTCGTAGAGTCCAAAGTTCTTCGGTAGAAATGCGATTCAAAAATTTTTTGGGTAGAGATTTAAGTTTAGTCCGATTTGCTTCAAACTTATTTTCAAAGCTCTACATAAGAACTAAATGTATACGTTTTTCAGGGATTTAGCAAATTCCACCCGCAATAGTGGTAAATTGGCGGAAAGCGGGTGTATGAAAGTTTTTTTGTTTACCATCCGATCGGCTACGAAAATGAAAATTCATTTGATACGTGTTTTCCACATTTCGCACAGTATAAACTTCTTCGGTAGAAATGCGATTCAAAGATTTTTTGGGTGAAGTTATATGTTTGATCCGATTTACTTCAAGCCTATTTTCAAAGCTCTACATAAGATTTTAATGAATACGTGATTCAGCGATTTGGCAAATTCCACCCGCAACAGTGGTGAATTGGCGGAAAACGGGTGAATGAAAGTTTTTTGTTACCATCCGATCGGCTACAAAAACGTTTGCAAATATCTTTGTGTAAATTAATTTGAGGGGTGTTTCGCACTTTTTGGTAAATCCATCCCTCCTTGGTGGAAATGGGAGTAAAAGTTTTGGTGGTTGACGTTTCGCCCTCAAATGCATTTCCAAAGATCTATATGAAAATTCATTTGATACGTGTTTTCCACATTTCGCAGAGTACAAACTTCTTCGGTAGAAATTCGATTCAAAGATTTTTTGGGCGAAGTTTTAAGTTTAGTCCGATTTCCTTCAAACTTATTTTCAAAGCTCTACATAAGATTTTAATGAATACGTGATTCAGCGATTTGGCAAATTCCACCCGCAACAGTGGTAAATTGGCGGAAAACGAGTGAATGAAAGTTTTTTGTTACCATCCGATCGACAACAAAAACATTTGCAAATATCTTTGTGTAGATTAATTTGAGGGGTGTGTCGCACTTTTTGGAAAATCTATCCCTCCTTGGTTGAAATGGGAGTCAACAATTTGGCGGGTGACGCTTCGCCCTCAAATTCATTTCCAAAGATCAATATGAAAATTTATTTGAGACGTGTTTTTCACTTTTCGCAGAATCCAAACTTCTTCGGTAGAAATGCGATTCAAAGATTTTTTTGGTGAAGTTTTAAGTTTTGTCCGTTTTGCTTCAAACTTATTTTCAAAGCTCTACATAAGAACTAAATGTATACGTTTTTCAGGGATTTAGCAAATTCCACCCGCAATAGTGGTAAATTGGCGGAAAGCGGGTGTATGAAAGTTTTTTTTGTTTACCATCCGATCGGCTACGAAAACATTTGCAAATATCTTTGTGTAAATTAATTTGAGGGGTGTTTCGCACTTATTAGGAAATCCATCCCTCCTTGGTGGAAATGGGAGTAAAAGTTTTGGTGGTTGACGTTTGGTTGACAGTGGTAAATTGGCGGAAAACGGGTGTATGAAAGTTTTTTGTTTAACATCCGATCGGCTACAAAAACATTTGCAAAGATTTTTGTGTAACTTAATTTGAGGGGTGTGTCGCACTTTTTGGAAAATCCACCCATCCTTGGTGGAAATGGGGATCAAAGATTTTCCCAAGATCTATATAAAAATTCATTTGATACGTGTTTTCCACATTTCGCAGAGTACCAACATCTTCGGTGGAAATACGATTCAAAGATTTTTTGGGTGAAGTTTTATGTTTGATCCGATTTACTTCAAGCCTATTTTCAAAGCTCTACATAAGATTTTAATGAATACGTGATTCAGCGATTTGGCAAATTCCACCCGCAACAGTGGTAAATTGGCGGAAAACGGGTGTATGAAAGTTTTTTGTTTACCATCCGATCGACTACAAAAACATTTGCAAATATCTTTGTGTAGATTAATTTGAGGGGCGTGTCGCACTTTTTGGAAAATCTATCCCTCCTTGGTGGAAATGGGGGTCAACAATTTGGCGGGTGACGTTTCGCCATCAAATTCATTTCCAAAGATCAATATGAAAATTTATTTGAGACGTGTTTTTCACTTTTCGCAGAATCCAAACTTCTTCGGTAGAAATGCGATTCAAAGATTTTTTGGGTGAAGTTTTAAGTTTAGTCCGTTTTGTTTCAAACTTATTTTCAAAGTTATACATAAGAACTAAATGTATACGTTTTTCAGGGATTTAGCAAATTCCACCCGCAATAATGGTAAATTGGCGGAAAACGGGTATATGAAAGTTTTTTGTTTAACATCCGATCGGCGACAAAAACATTTGCAAAGATCTTTGTGTAACTTAATTTGAGGGGTGTTGCGCAATTTTAAAATCCGTCCCTCCTTGGTGGAAATGGGGATCAAAGATTTTCCAAAGATCTATATAAAAATTCATTTGATACGTGTTTTCCACATTTCGCAGAGTACCAACTTCTTCGGTAGAAATGCGATTCAAAGATTTTTTGGGTGAAGTTTTATGTTTGATCCGTTTTGTTTCAAACTTATTTTCAAAGCTCTACATAAGAACTAAATGTATACGTTTTACAGCGATTTATCAAATTGCACCCGCAACAGTGGTAAATTGGCGGAAAACGGGTATATAAAAGTTTTTTGTTTACCATCCGATCGGCTACGAAAACATTTGCAAATATCTTTGTGTAAATTAATTTGAGGGGTGTTTCGCACTTTTTAGGATTCCATCCCTCCTTTGTGGAAATGGAAGTCAAAGTTTTGGTGGTTGACGTTTCGCCCTCAAATTCATTTCCAAAGATTAATATGAAAATTTATTTGAGACGTTTTTTTTCATATTTCGTAGCCCATAAATTGGCGGAAAACGGGTGTATGAAAGTTTTTTGTTTACCATCCGATCGACTACAAAAACATTTGCAAATATCTTTGTGTAGATTAATTTGAGGGGCGTGTCGCACTTTTTGAAAAATCTATCCCTGCTTGGTGGAAATGGGGTCAAATGGGGACTTGGTGGGTGACGTTTCGCCCTCAAAATCATTTCCAAAGATCTATATATTTAAGACGTGTTTTTCACTTTTCGCAGAATCCAAAGTTCTTTGGTAGAAATGCGATTCAAAGATTTTTTGGGTAGAGTTTTAAGTTTAGTCCGATTTGCTTCAAACTTATTTTCAAAGCTCTACATAAGATCTTAATGTATACGTGTTTCAGCGATTTGGCAAATTCCACCCGCAACAGTGGTAAATTGGCGGAAAACGGGTGTATGAAAGTTTTTTGTTTACCATCCGATCGGCTACAAAAACATTTGCAAATATCTTTGTGTAAATTAATTTGAGGGGTGTTTCGCACTTTTTGGAAAATCCATCCCTCCTTGGTGGAAATGGGAGTCAAAGATTTGGTGGGTGACGTTTCGCCCTCAAATTCATTTCCAAAGATCAATATGAAAATTTATTTGAGACGTGTTTTTCACTTTTCGCAGAATCCAAAGTTCTTCGGTAGAAATGCGATTCAAAGATTTTTTGGGTGAAGTTTTAAGTTTGATCCGATTTACTTCAAGCCTTTTTTCAAAGCTCTACATAAGATTTTAATGAATACGTGATTCAGCGATTTGGCAAATTCCACCCGCAACAGTGGTAAATTGGCGGAAAACGGGTGTATGAAAGTTTTTTGTTTACCATCCGATCGGCTACAAAAACTATTTGCAAATATCTTTGTGTAAATTAATTTGAGGGGTGTTTCGCACTTTTTGGAAAATCCATCCCTCCTTGGTGGAAATGGGGGTCAAAGATTTGGCGGGTGACGTTTCGCCCTCAAATTCATTTCCAAAGATCTATATGAAAATTCATTTGAGACGTGTTTTTCACTTTTCGCAGAATCCAAACTTCTTCGGTAGAAATGCGATTCAAAGATTTTTGGGGTGAAGTTGTAAGTTAGGCCGATTTCCTTCAAGCCTATTTGCAAAGCTCTACATAAGATTTTAATGAATACGTGATTCAGCGATTTGGCAAATTCCACCCGCAACAGTGGTAAATTGGCGGAAAACGGGTGTATGAAAATTTTTTGTTACCATCCGATCGGCAACAAAAACATTTGCAAATATCTTTGTGTAGATTAATTTGAGGGGTGTTTCGCACTTTTTGGAAAATCCATCCCTCCTTGGTGGAAATGGGAGTAAAAGTTTTGGTGGTTGACGTTTCGCCCTCAAATTCATTTCCAAAGATCAATATGAAAATTTATTTGAGACGTGTTTTTCACTTTTCGCAGAATCCAAACTTCTTCGGTAGAAATGCGAATCAAAGAATTTTTTGGTGAAGTTTTAAGTTTTGTCCGTTTTGTTTCAAACTTATTTTCAAAGCTCTCCATAAGAACTAAATGTATACGTTTTACAGCGATTTAGCAATTTCCACCCGCAACAGTGGTAAATTGGCGGAGAACGGGTGTATGAAAGTTTTTTGCTTACCATCCGATCGGCTACAAAAACATTTTCAAATATCTTTGTGTAAATGAATTGGAGGGATGTTTCGCACTTTTTGGAAAATTCATCTCTCCTGGGTGGAAATGGGGCTAAACTATTTGGCGGGTGACGTTTCGCCCTCAAATTCATTTCCAAAGATCAATATGAAAATTCATTTGAGACGTGTTTTCCACATTTCGCAGAGTGCAAACTTCTTCGGTAGAAATGCGATTCAAAGATTTTTTGGGTGAAGTTTTAAGTTTAGTCCGATTTGTTTCAAACTTATTTTCAAAGTTATACATAAGAACTTAATGAAAACGTGTTTCAGCGATTTGGCAAATTCCACCCGCAACAGTGGTAAATTGGCGGAAAACGGGTGTTTGAAGGTTTTTTGCTTACCATCCGATTGGCTACAAAAACATTTGCAAATGTCTTTGTGTAGATTAATTTGAGGGGAATTTCGCACTTTTCGGAAAATCCATCCCTCCTTGGTAAAAATGGGGTCAACGATTTGGTGGGTGACTTTTCGCCCTCAAATTCATTTTCAAAGATCCATATGAAATTTTATTTGAGACGTGTTTTTCACTTTTCGCAGAATCCAAAGTTCTTCGGTAGAAATGCAATTCAAAGATTTTTTGGGTGAAGTTTTAAGTTTAGTCCGATTTACTTCAAGCCTATTTTCAAAACTCTACATAAGATTTTAATGAATACGTGTTTCAGCGATTTGGCAAATTCCACCCGCAACAGTGGAAAATTGGCGGAAAACGGGTATGAAAGTTTTTTGTTTACCATCTGATCGGCTGAAAAACCATTTGTAAAGATCTTTGTGTAACTTAATTTGAGGGGTGTTGCGCAGTTATAAAATCCGTCCCTCCTTGGTGGAAATGGGGATCAAAGATTTTCCAAAGATCTATATGAAAATTAGTTTGATACGTGTTTTCCACATTTCGCAGAGTACAAAATTCTTCGGTAGAAATGCGATTCACAGATTTTTTGGGTGAAGTTGTATGTTTTATCCGAATTACTTCAAGCCTTTTTTCAAAGCTCTACATAAGATTTTAATGAATACGTGATTCAGCGATTTGGAAAATTCCACCCGCAACAGAGGTAAATTGGCGGAAAACGGGAGTATGAAAGTTTTTTGTTTACCATCCGATCGTCTACAAAATCATTTGCAAATATCTTTGTGTAAATTAATATGAGAGGTATTTCGCACTTTTTGGACATTCCATCCCTCCTTGGTGGAAATGGGGTCAACAATTTGGTGGGCGACGTTTCGCCATCAAATTCATTTCCAAAGATCTATATGAAAATTTATTTGAGACGTGTTATTCACTTTTCGCAGAATCCAAACTTCTTCGGTAGAAATGCGATTCAAAGATTTTTTTTGGGTAAGTTTTAAGTTTTGTCCGATTTGTTTCAAACTTATTTTCAAAGTTATACAAGTAACAAATCCCGAGTTTCGATATAAAATGTAAATATTTATTGAGCTCAACTGAGCGCTTGAGTTTCCAATCTAGAACTGACTTAAACATAGTTCAGCTCCTGACAACATAACCCATGGCTCGCGGCAGCGCTGGAGCATAGCCCATGGCTCGTGGCAGAGCCGGCAACAGAACGCTGACTTGGCGCCTCGTGACCGTTCTTGCGGCGATCACTCGACGCAGGCATGCGGGTGTCAGGTTCCGTTGGCAACTTAGTTGCACAAGCGTCCGGTCCAATGACCTGGTCAGCACAATTTGTCTTGCGCGTGTTAACTCCTCCCGGGGTTAAGTGGGAGCCGTCCTCGGATTTCCCCAAATGTGCTGTTTTTTTCTTTTCGGCGTTTAAGGGCCAAGTGTCGACGAACTATCCAAATGCTGAGATAACACAACAAGACAAGGGCGAGAGTAAGACAGCAGTTCCACAGCGGCTTTGACATCAGCTCAGATTGGAGATCGCCGATTCGTTGAAGATTTCTCAGACTAAGGTCATGGAGGAAAGGCAAACTCAGGTGTTCTCGATGGCTGGTCACATTGATTTGTGACGTGACGGACACCGCAGGTTTTTTCCTAAGGACGCCTCGACGGTTTACGTATCGTGTGCCATTCAGGGTAATGTAGTCGTCGTAGGTTGT
>NW_026997049.1:0-1231 GCF_035044405.1 Drosophila montana
ATTTTAATGAATACGTGTTTCAGAGATTTGGCAAATTTCACCCACAACAGTGGTAAATTGGCGGAAAACGGGTGTATGAAAATTCTTTGTTAACCATCCGATCGGCTACAAAAACATTTGCAAATATCTTTGTGTAAATTAATATGAGAGGTGTTTTGCACTTTTTGGAAAATCTATCCCTCCTTGGTGGAAATGGGGTCAAAGATTTGTTGGGTGACGTTTCGCCCTCAAATTCATTTCCAAAGATAAATATGAAAATTTATTCACTTTTCGCAGAATCCAAACTTCTTCGGTAGAAATGCAATTCAAAGATTTTTTGGGTGAAGATTTAAGTTTTGTCCGATTTGTTTCAATCTTATTTTCAATGTTATACATAAGAACTTAATGAAAACGTATATCAGCGATTTGGCAAATTCCACCCGCAAAGTTGTAAATTTACGGAAAACGGGTGTATGAAAGTTTTTTGTTCCATCCGATCGGCTTCAAAAACATTCGCAAAGATCTTTGTGTAAATGAATTGGAGGGGTGTTTCGCACTTTTTGGAAAATCCATCCCTCCTTGGTGGAAATGGGGGTCAAAGATTTGGTGGGTGACGTTTCGCCCTCAAATGCATTTCCAAAGATCTATATGGAAATTCATTTGAGACGTGTTTTTCACTTTTCGCAGAATCCAAAGTTCTTCGGTAGAAATGCGATTCAAAGATTTTTTGGGTGAAGTTTTAAGTTTAGTCCGATTTCCTTCAAACTTATTTTCAAAGCTCTACATAAGATTTTAATGAATACGTGTTTCAGCGATTTGGCAAATTCCACCCGCAACAGTGGTAAATTGGCGGAAAACGGGTGTATGAAAGTTTTTTGTTTACCATCCGATCGGCTACAAAAACATTTGCAAATATCTTTGTGTAGATTAATTTGAGAGGGTGATTTCGCACTTTTTGGAAAATCTATCCCTCCTTGGTGGAAATGGGGTCAAAGATTTGGCGGCGTAAAGTATTCGCTATATGGAAATTCATTTGAGACGTGTTTTTCACTTTTCGCAGAATCCAAAGTTCTTCGGTAGACATGCGATTCAAAGCTTTTTTGGGTGAAGTTTAAAGTTTTGTCCGATTTGTTTCAAACTTATTTTCAAAGCTCTACATAAGAGCTTAATGTCTACGTGATTCATCGATTTGGCGTATTCCACCCGCAAGTGGTAAATTGGCGGAAAGCCAAAAGTATGAAAGTTTTTTTGT
>NW_026997050.1:0-9853 GCF_035044405.1 Drosophila montana
CTTAATGTCTACGTGATTCATCGATTTGGCATATTCCACCCGCAACAGTGGTAAATTGGCGGGAAACGGGTTATAAAAGTTTTTTGTTTACCATCCGATCGGCTACAAAAACATGTGCAAAGATCTTTGTGTAAATGAATTGGAGGGATGTTTCCCACTTTTTGGAAAATCCATCCCTCCTTGGTGGAAATGGGATCAAAGATTTGGTGGGTGACGTTTCGCCCTCAAAATCATTTCCAAAGATCTATATGGGAATTCATGTAAGACGTGTTTTTCACTTTTCGCAGAATCCAAACTTCTTCGGTAGAAATGCGATTCAAAGATTTTTTGGGCGAAGTTTTAAGTTTTGTCCGATTTGTTTCAAACTTATTTTCAAAATTATACATAAGAACTTAATGAATACGTGTTTCAGCGATTTGGCAAATTCCACCCGCAAGTGGTAAATTTACGGAAATCGGGTGTATGAAAGTTTTTTGTTCCGGCTTCAAAAAACATTCGCAAAGAACTTTGTGTAAATGAATTGGAGGGGTGTTTCGAACGTTTTGGAAAATCCATCCATCCTTGGTGGAAATGGGGGTTAAAGATTTGGCGGGTGACGTTTCGCCCTTAAATGCATTTCCAAAGATCTATATGGAAATTCATTTGAGGCGTGTTTTTCACTTTTTGCAGAATCCGAAGTTCTTCGGTAGAAATGCGATTCAAAGATTTTTTGGGTGAAGTTTTAAGTCTAGTCCGATTTCCTTCAAACTTATTTTCAAAGCTCTACATAAGATTTTAATGAATACGTGTTTCAGCCATTGGCAAACTCCACCCACAATATTGGTAAATTGGCGGTGTATGAAAGTTTTTTGCTTTCCATCCGATCGGCTACAAAAACATTTGCAAATATCTTTGTGTAGATTAATTTGAGGGGTGTTTCGCAATTTTTTGAAAATCCATCCCTCCTTGATGGAAATGGGGGTAAAAAGAACCACCATCAATCGGTGGGTGACGTTTCGCCCTTAAATTGGTTTCCAAGGATCTACATTAAAAATCATTTGGGACGTGTTTGAGCGTTTTGGGAAATTCCACCCGCAACAGTGGTAAATTTGCGGAAATCGTTTGTATGAAAGCTATATGTTGACCATCCGATAAGTTTAAAAATCCTTTTCAAAGCTTTTGAGAACATTTTCTTTACACTTGCCACGGGCAATTCCAGTCTTTACCCGCTAGTACACTAAAAATAAGAATTGTTTAATCGAAAGAATTAAAAATATTTATGTCTTATTTAAAGATTAGTTATTCTTTCAAGGCAAGCTGCAATATCAATATCATTGTTCCGCTCAATTATTAATAAAATTGAAGCTTTAAGAAGATTTTCATGATGTTGCCTTAAATTAAGAGCTGAGCGTTTCCTGGATTCGCTTAGAAGCTACCTACTGGAGTGGTCATATTGGGATCTTATTAAATCTCATACATTTAACATCTTGTCCATGGTCTTTCGATGATGCAACAAAAGGACACGATACATGTAGCTGTTATAAATTTATATATCAACTACATTAGTGACAACTAATGATGTAAAAATATGCTAAATAAGAAAATAGAATGCATGGATTAATTTATAAAAAAAAAACAGGCACACACACACATACACACATACACACATATTCATATATTGCAGTTGAGAAGTGAAAGTGTGCGATCGCGTTTTGTCCGTCGCTCCCATTATTCCCCATCTTGGGCTGCGATGGCTACAAGGAAAACAAAACGCGTAAGTACTGGTGTAAACAACAACACCTATACGTACCTGCCAGGGTGCTCCGCTACGTGCCCGACGGTCCTCCGGCTTAAACACCAAGCTGGAATCAAGCTGGTATTCCGCTCCGAGTGTGTGGATATAGAGAGGGGAAAGCACTATTCTATGTGCTTTCTCTCTATCTCACTATTCCAAATAGAGGAAAATGTCGCCGCCCACAAAAATTGCTTTCTCACGACGAGAATGCAAAAATCAAACAGATGGTCAACCAAAAACAGCTGATGGCAGTTCTTCAAGGTGCAAGGCGATCCAAGACAGGGTACCTAGCACGGCAGTAGTGGTGCTGCAGATATTGGCCGCTCTACTAAGCGTTGTTAACCAACGATAGAGGGAGCTGCCAATCGTAGCCAGGACACATACCACCTGTAAAGCGGGAAACATTGCATACCCACAAGGCGCAATACTTAATGTTTACAGATAGGCAAATCAAGGCATTTTCATCACAATTCTCTCAGGGGGAAAGGTACATAAGGTCACGGAACCGACCAATGGCCATGCGCCCCGGCTAAAGCACATAAAATTAGCGGAAAAAGTGCAGTGCAAACTTCCCCAGCACTGCTGAAAACCCCGACAGAGTGCGAACCCAACGTCTACCAGGAAGGCGACGCCAGTAGTAGCGCGAACATCCCAGCGGCGAAATGAGGACAAACGCGGGACCACGGAAAAAAATGAGGCCCCAAATATCATCAAAGAGCCAAGGAATAACAAATGGCAAAAAGTGGGAGCCAAGAAAAATAAGAGGAGCAACACCCAGCCGCCAAAAAGAACTCGACCAGATGCCTTATTGGTCAAATGCAAAAGCCCAGATGAATATGCCAACGTGCTCAAAACTGTGCAGACCAATCAGGAGCTACAGCAGTACAGCGAGAGGATTAGCGGCATCATGCGAACTGCGGCCGGAGAGATCATCCTACGAATGAGCAAGTCGGATGACGAATACACATCTAAGCTGCAGAAAGCCGTTCAGGAAGCTGTAGGGAATACTGCAGACGTCAGAACGATCTCAAACAAAGTCCTCATTGAGATACGTGACATACTGGAATGGTCAACCAGTGACGACGTGCTAGGAGCAGTATTTGAAAAAATCGAAGAGGACCCAGCTTAGAAATCAACGAGTTCGCTGACATACTGGACAGCATCACAGACGATGCAGCAACCCGTTCGCCCGTAATCATAGCAGGCGATTTCAATTCGTGGGCAGTCGAGTAGGGAAGCACCAGAACAAGCCAACGTGCGCGTCTCTTGCTGGACGCGTTTGCAGCCCTCAACGTGTCGCTTCTCAACGTCGGCAACAGGCAAACATTCAACAAAGCAGACAGAGGATTTGTCATCGACCTGACCTTTGCTAGCCCATGTCTGGAGAGACGCGCGACCTGGATGGTGTCAGACACATACACACACAACGACCACCATGCATTAATAAGCCACTTCGCCGACAAGTACAAGAAACAGTACCACCACTAGGGCACATGGAGCATGCAACTTCCGCCCAGTGGAGATGCCGACCACTGTGCAAACCATATTGCAAGAACGGTAGAGGAGGCATGCAATACTGGCATGCTTAAAAAGAGAAGGCGGATAAGCGGGCGCAGACCTGTTCACTGGTGGAACCAGGACATAGAGACGGCCAGAAGAGAATGCCATATAGCCAGTTGGTAGCGTCACCAACGGGCACACAGGAGAAACAATTGTCAGGAGATGCAGGAAGCCTACAGAGCGAAGAGGGCCGCTCTTAAGAAAGCCATCAATCGCAGCAAGGACGCCGCATGGAAGAGCTTATGCGCTGAAGCCGACGCGCAACCCTTTGGAGCAGCCTACAAGTTGGTCATGAGAAGAATGTGCAGAAGGCCAATGCCCACAAGCGATGACCAGCTGAGAGTAATCGTCACCACGTTCTTCCCCGCACAACCAACGCTGCATATAGCCACGAGGAATGCCGGAACGTCGCCGGTAAAATGGACGGATTCAGCGAAACAAAGCTCCAGGACCTGATGGGGTACCAGCAAAAGCGCTGAAACTAAGAGTGGCCAAGCACCCAGCAGCTTATGCACCGCTATTAAATAAGTGCATGGAGGATCGCCGCTTCCCTACAAGGTGGGAGCGCCAGAAACTGGTGTTGCTCTATCTGAGCATCAGTTTGGATTCCGGAAAAAACATAGCACTACCCAAGCCATCAGCCATGTTGTGGGTATCGCCACAGAAGCCATTGAGGGGACCCGATGGCGGAATGGAACAAAAACATACTGCCTCATCACAACCCTGGACGTAAAGAACGCGTTTAATTCAGCAAGCTGGCTGAGCATTATTCGCGGGCTGCAGGGACTCCAGATATCCGAGTACCTGATAAGCCTGATTATGGATTATTTCTCTAACCGTGTGCTCCTGTTTGACACCTCTGCAGGACAGCGGAGCACACTATAACTGGCGGCGTTCCACAAGGATCAGTCCTCAGACCTACATTGTGGAATGTTATGTATGACGCAGTTCTCCGCTTTGACATCCCAGCAGGCACTTGCATTATTGACTTTGCTGACAACATAGCGGTTGTTTCGGTGAGCAAGGAGCTGCCTGCGGTTGAGGAGAAAACAAACACCGCTATCCGACAAGTGGTAAACTGGCTCGCGACCATTGGCTTAACACTGGCTGCCCACAGGACGGAGGCGGTACTAATCAGCAGCCGGAAGGTAGTGAAAACAGCTATAATATGCGTCGACAGCTGTTCCATACATTCGAAGCCAGCTATCAGGTACTTGGGAGTAATGCTTGACCATCGGCTTACTTTCAAGCACCACCTGGAGTTCGCTGGGGGAAAGGCGGCGAAAGCTGCGAATGCAGTGACCAGGATGATGGCAAACAATGCGGCGAGGTGGAGAGCTACTTCCAATGACATACGGCCTTGGGTGAGTAGGAAGCACGGTCAAACAGATTTCTACCTGACTCAATTACTGACGAGACACGGGTGCTTTAAATTCTATCTATATAGGTTTGAACATGAAACAGACCCGTTTTCCACACACTGTGCGCGGGCCATAGAGGACGCTGAACATGCCTTTTTCGTCTGTCCAAGATTCTCTGCTGAACGGGAAGAGCTAAGTCAAAGAATTGGGAGACCTTTTATAGTCAACGAAATATTAGACATCCCACTAAGCTGGCAAAACAATTGGATTGCTATTAGCACCACAGCTGCAGAGATATTCAAATCCTTGCGACGCGCTGAAAGACATCGTCAATTATAGATGAGAATCTAGCTGAGGCTTTCATACCATCTCCCCCTCGTGAAGTGATACCTTTCGGTGGTACCATGAGAGGGATCCGGAGAGTAGGTGGGTTTTTAGTGGGTGCAAGTCCCACACTTTTCGGCTTTTTATGCTTTTTCCTCCTATACAAAAAAAAAAAATAAAAAAAAAAACACACACACACGAGTCGGGGCGGCATAACTCCCATCGGTCAAACGCTACGGGGAAACTTGTAGCCAACGTGGGATCCTATAGGATCCATTGAGACCCCAGCCCAGTAAGGTCTCCATTACGGCATACTGGAAGGCAGCTACATATCCGACGACAGAGGGCTGACAGGCCGCAGTATTCTAGCACCTTAGTAAACCGAGTGAAATCGAATGGAAATGGCTGCTGGGCTAATGCTGCGCCTGCCCCCGCGCCCCGTTAAAACCATGGCAAGGCCTCGAGAAACGCTTATTGTCCGTAACTATTAAGTTGGCCGTGCAGGATCAGTTGACACTGTCCTGACTAAAACCGATCTGGCTCTGAGTCCCGGCTCCCATAAGGACCGGAGTCAACCCTCGCGTGGACCTCACTCCCTGGAAAGGAACCCACGGGATCACGAAAGTGACTGCACAGAACGGGCGACAATAACGGCCCAAATACCAAAAATTAATAACAAACCACAAGGGGGACACCTCCACCCCGCAACAATAGAGGCAACAACAACACCAACGTGAGAGGCAGACACTATACAGTACGAAGATAGTCTCGCTTTTGCGAAATCTAGCAGAGTGGTTATAACTCCACCGCAGGCCAACAAAGCCGATGCACCCTTGCAGACCAAATGCGACGCTGCCAAATGCAATGAACCGGGCGCTATTATGAATACGCCGAAGAGAGGCAGGAACTCAGGAAGACCTGAGAGCACACCGTCTAAGCGTGCAAAGAGCGTAAAAGACTCCTCCTGCGGCCAAATGAGGCAATTAGGCAAAGCCTAGACGAGATAATCTACCAAGTTAATGAGAAGAAGCCTGTGGTGCGCCACATAAACCAGGGAATGAAGGATTCCATTGCGCAAATGAAGAAGATTCCGGAGGCAGTATGCTCTCAAATAGAGGACCAGGTGTGGACAGAAACAATCTGCCCCCAGGAAATCGCTAAGAAGCCTATCGAAACGCAACAGGGTGCTCGCAACAACAAGAAAAAGATGCCTACAAAGCGCGCGTTCACCAGCGCCGAAGACAGTAAGTCCGGCAGCAAAGATGGGAAGCCACTGAGGCAAAGAATCCGAGAAGAGCCACCACCTCGTAACATCGCAGCCAATGAAAGCAACAGGGACCCGCTAAAGAGAGTACGTGGCAGCAAGTTAACCGCCGACCAAAAAAGCCACGCAAAATGCCAAGCAGACAAGATGCCCTGCTGGTCAAGAGCAAGGACACGGCTTCATATGCCGAGGTCCTAAGGGCAGTGCAAAACGATGAATCCCTGAAAAAAATACAAAGAAAACGTCACAAAAATACGTCGAACAGCTGCTGGGGAACTGCTCCTGCAGATGGAAAAAGTAGGAGACGATGCAACTGCGAAACTCCTTAAGGCTGTGCAAGAGAAGATGGGAGAGCGGAGGTTAAAACGATCTCTGAAAAAGTCATGCTGGAGGTTTTTACCAGTTTTTACCAAAATCGACGGGAACATGCCCGTAGAAGCCACTCCCAAATTGCGAGCAGCATACCGAGGAACCCAGACGGCTAGAGTTCTTCTACCCAAAAATTTAACAGAACAACTGCTAAAAATCGGCAAAATTATAATTGGATAGCCAATCTGCCGCATTCGTCATAAAACCATCCACGGGAGATGCTTCAAGTGCCTAGAATTCGGGCACATCGCCACCAGGTGTAGAAGTAGCCATGATGAAACAGGCAATTGCTACAATTGCGGTGGAACAGAGCACGCATCAAAAGCATGCCAAGAGAAGCCGGCGTGCATACTATGCACTCGAAAGGGCCAGAAAAACCCGGTACATAACACCCTTAGCAGGTTATGTCTATTATTTGAAAAGGCCGCAACTAAAAGGAACTTAAAATGAAGCAACTGCAGCTTAATTTTAACCACTGAAGAGCCGCGTAGGAGCTACTGTCCCAAAGAGCCAGAGAGATACTAGCCGACGTGCCACTACTGAGCGAAACCTACACAGCAATGTCAGAAGAGACCAGGGTCCAAAACACCTAACATGGTGCGGCTTTATGGAGCTGCACAAACCCACCACTCCAAGTGACCGATAGAAAAACGGCGCTGGGATACGCAAGAGCGCAAGAGCTGCTATCTGGCCCCCAGCATTCAACTCGACGAATATGCACGAATGCTCCACACTCCCCAGTAGTCATTGCCGGCGATTTAAACGCATGGGCAGTGGACTGGGGAAGTGCCACGACGAACCCACGAGGCTGCGCTCTGCTAAACGCCTTCGCAGCCCTCAACTTAATACTGCTGAATACCGGGACCGACACAAAGCAGGACGGGGCTCAATAAACGGCCTGACGTTCGCCAGACCCACAATAGCAAGACGGGCTACATGGGAGGTATCCCAGATGTACACGTATAGTAACCGCCAGGCTATTGTCAACAATATTAATGGAGCGCAAACAAGCCCGACAGGCAGAACACATCACATCGCTTGGGACCCTGAAACGCTCAATAAAGACGCATTCTTAGCCGTGTTTGACACCACCGCGATTACTGGAAACGCAGAACAGCGCGCTAACTGCCTAACACGGGAAATGCAACGAGCCTGCGATGCAGCAATGAAGCGAATATGGAAAAGCTACAACAAGCACAAGCCAGTCCGCTGGTGGAATGATGAAATTGAGAATGCTCGCAAAGGGTGCCACACAGCAAGACGCCTGCTCCAGCGCGCAGCACGGCGAGCGCGACGGGCTACAGCAAACCTGGCCTTGGAGCACGAATCCGATGAAGCTCGCGCAGCCTACCACTACTGGCGAGCTATGCTCACCAAGGCTATCAAGCGAAGCGAGCGGAATTGCTGGATACAACTCTGCGACGAAGCCGACACTCAGCCCTTCGGCCAAGCCTACAAAACTGTAATGGGAAAACTCGCAAGATGCCCCGTACCGACTGTTCGAAACATCTCAAACAGATGGTGAAAACACCATTCCCGCACCAGACATAGCTACGACACCATCTGCTAGCTGTAGACACATCGGCGGCGCCAACCATTGACACAGACGACATAACTGCCGCGCTAAAGCGTATCAAGCCAAACAAAGCGCTAGGACCAGACGGCATCCCCAACACAGTGCTGAAGACCATCACTAGCGCCCACCCAGCCACAATAATAAATATGTTTAACCGATGTATTACAGAGAGAACCTTTCCGACGAGCTGGAAGTTGCAGACACTGGTCCTTATCCCAAAAACCGGAAAGGACCCGCAGGACCCCTCAGCATATAGGCCACTCTGCATGCTAGACGAAACGGGCAAGCTCTTCGAGCGCATAATCTGCGCTCGATTAGAGAAAGAGATCTTAGATCGCCACGGACTCTCTGACCGGCAGTTCGGCTTCCGTAAACATAGGAGCACTGTCTACGCAATCAAACTGGTAGCAGACACGGCACGGTGCTTGGACGCTTGCTCTGGAACGTAATGTATGACGGAGTGCTTCGACTTGCCCTACCACCTGGATGCAGCATCGTAGGCTTCGCAGACGACATCGGAATTGTCACGATTTCAAAAGAGAAAGTGAAGGTGGAGATGAAAACCAATGAAGCAGCCAAAAGGTGTCTACGTGGCTTGTCGAAAATGGCCTCAACCTAGCTGGGGTTGTCTGCGCCTTCCGGACCGTCTCAGACGACGCAGCCAAATGCTGGCTGGAATGCCTTGCAACAGAAGACCGCACCGCAGCACGCAGTCGGGATGCAACACTAGAAGAATGGCAAGCACGATGGGCGTCTTCCCTCAATGGCAGCTGAACCAAACGCATAGTCCCGGACCTAAGGCTGTGGGTAAGCAGGAAGTACGGACAAACCGACTTCTATCTGACCCAGCTGCTGACAGGACATGGTTGCTTTAAATCCTATCTCTTTAGGCTTAGGCATGTTTGGCACACACTGTGCGCGGACCATAGAGGACACAAAACACGTCGTTTTTGTCTGTCCCAGATTTGCTGCTGAACGGGAAGTGCTAAGCCAAAGTATTGGGAGAACTTTTACAGTCATTGACTTTATATATATCCTACTTAGCTCGCAAAGCAATTGGGTTGCAGTAACCAACATGGCTGCAGAAATTATCATATCCTTGCGTCGCGCAATTCAAGTTCCTAATCTAGATAAAATTCTAGAAAAGGCTTTTATACCATCTCCCCTCGTGAGGTAATACTTAGCGGTCGTTCCGCGAGAGGGAAACGGAGAGTAGGTGGTGGTTTTAGTGGGTGAAAGTCCCACTCTTTTCGGCCTTAAATGCTTTCCCCCCTATTAAAAAAAAAAAAAAAAAAAAAAAAAACACTCACTCACACACACACACACTCACTCCGCCGTGTGGTAAGCGGCCCATAGAATACTACCACAGCTAGTCATTGCTTGTCGTACGAGGCGACTGAAAATGACACGGGGATGTAAGTGCCCGGAGAGGTGCCTCTTGCAGGCGAAAAGATTCTGAACGCCATTAACCTGGAAATGGCCAGATCGATTCCGTTCCGTGGTAATTAAAGCAACTCGTGACCTCCGGTTGTGACCAGGTATCCCCTGGGTAGGCGCTGCACACCCGTGACGCGCCTAGCTAACACGAGAAGGCGACTGAGACTGAGACCAGTAATGTCTCAGGC
>NW_026997051.1:0-1341 GCF_035044405.1 Drosophila montana
TATGTGACATATGTGGCATAAACGAATACCGTGGTAGTGTAGAAATCGTATTTGGTTTTTACACATAAATATATTGCAATAAGACAATCAGCCCGTCAGTGCAGTTTTGTGGGTATATTCTCCATGAATTTATCCGCCTTTTAAATTGTGCGCTTAGCCTATGGATATACATATATACTTATGCTGTTATTGGTCAACAGCTACAAAGAGAGGGAGAGTGAGTAGCTAGCATATGCCTGTATTAGTGAGCATATATATTGCTCATGGAATGCGCTCAGACGGAGCGTGGGATATGCAGCGTAAGCATAAACGGTCAGCTAGTGAGGCTATTGAACCGCGCTGCGTAATATGAGCCAGAGCCAATACATAAAGTGGCTCTGGGCTTGTTTACTGTATAATTGTTATTGGATGCAACAAAGTGCCGCATACTTTATATTTAAATACAGGGTGTTTGGTTAGGGCATATACACACTACAGTAGTACAGTAGTAGTTAAATAAATTTAAATTTTCTGTCCGTCCGTATGAATGAACGCAAGGATCTCCGAACCTATAAGAGCTAGAGACTTGAAGGTGTAGGTCCTCCTAGCCCACGCGCACATCAAGGTTGTTTCCGATATTCGTTAACTAGTTCCGTTTCCAAGTAATCGATAAAATCGATACCGATATCCTGATTTTTGAGCAATTTTGGTAAATAATATGAGCTAGAGTCACCAAAATTGACATGTAGCTTCTAGAATAGTATATATATATCAAGTATCTTTCATTTTCCTATCATATACCTATCGCTACCTCCCCGCTATTACCTTAAAGCTGTAAATCGAGTAAAAACACCAATATATGCTGCCCACCAATATAAGCCACAATTTTAATGCAATTGTAATTTTGATAATAAACGAATATTTTATAGTACAATAAGATCTACTGCTACAAATGTTATCAAGATCGGTTAAGAAACACAAAAGAAAATGTGTTTTGGCTGCCCACGTGTTTGCGGCAGCTAGCGCAACTTCCAAGAATTTCTGTATACATTTTAAACACACGCAGAGGAGTTTGCGAGGCCCGCCGCAAGAGCAGCCAAAAAAAGAGCCGCTGCCGCTGCCGTTGAGCCAGAGGACCGTGGAGCCGCTGCAGCTGCCGCCCCCCCGCCCGCGCGAACCCCTGCATGGAGGATTGTGGCCGAAGGGACCCCGGTGATCATCGCGGAGCTCTCGGCGGCTACCAACATGACCCGCCTTGCCTTGGAGGAGATGTCGATGTCGCTGGCAGTGCGGAACGCTCTCGCTTGAGAGACTCTCAAGCAGAATGCCCGGAGCACAGCACGCCGCCCCCATCCCAACTGT
>NW_026997052.1:0-843 GCF_035044405.1 Drosophila montana
TTCGGCAGCTAGCGCAAATTCCAATAATTTCTGTATACATGTACACACACACATTCATGCGCGTCTGCTTTGAATTCTATCAACAGCATTGCAATGGCGATTGTACTCTGTTCTATACTGCTATTTTAATTCATTTTTTTCTCATTAAGACTCAATTATTGGTGTGGCTGTTCAGAGAGTTGGCGGTAATTAGTGCAGCTTGTAGCGAGTTCGAACCCTACCGAAGAAACTATTTTTATACCCTGAACCCATTAAAAATGGGAAATGGGTGTCCGTCTGTCCAGTTTGTTCCAGACGTTCGTCGCGAGCAGACGTGTTGCGGAGTTTTTTCTGTGTGCGAACATAAGCCAAGGTGCAGGTGTTCATTTAAAGAACAACAAAGCAATAAAACAATAGCGGCAATGGCAGTAAAGTGCAATAAAACTGCTTGTGCGGAAAGCAGAGCAAAACAGTTAACTGCTTGATAAGCAGTGTGTGTACAGTGCAAAGCAGGGCAAAGCTGTGACAAAGTTATTTAAAGCAGTGCGTTTTGCGAATCTGCTAAGCGGTTCGGGTCCGGGAAGTCGCGTAAGCTATCCGACGGAGGGCGCCAGCAAAATGGACGCCAACAAAATGGACGCCGTACCGGCACGGGCACGGAGTCGAGTGCCGAGTCGGTCGCCAGCGTCGCCGCCGGTGGTAAGAAGAAAGTGAAGAAGGGGAAGGGCCGCGCCACGTTGTCCCCCCCTTGCGTGCCCATCGACGCGAAGAGGCAGGCGCTGGAAAGCGCAGAGGAGTTTGCGAGGCCCGCCGCAAGAGCAGCTCAAAAAAGAGCCGCTGCCGCTGCCGTTGAGCAAGAGGACC
>NW_026997053.1:0-3519 GCF_035044405.1 Drosophila montana
ATAAATGTGTACCCTAAAAAAAGGGTGTAAATATGCTCACAACAAAATTTCGAATTTGTATGGAAGCGGGGCAGTATATCAATGATTTTGGAACCAGCTCGTATCGCGTTGGCGATTGGGGGATCTGCGTTTAGAATTTCAAGTCTATCTATATATACTTAGGGGGTCGGAGAAGACTCCTTCAGCCCCTTACATATATTTATGTACGACAAGAATTCGGCTATCTTCGGCACGCCGAAGATTTAATACTATTATAAAGCAGAATCGCTTTAGTACAAAAGCTCTATATCTATTTGCAGATAAGTTAAAGATAATATTAAATTTGGTGGAGATGTCTTAAAAGACATACATTTTTTCTATGCAAAAACTAATTTTGACCCATGCTTATGAGATAGCTGTCCGATATTTTACTTATATATATGAAGCATAGTGAAACGTTTAAATTCCAACCGATCAAGATATGTGGAAGTCCCCATAGTAGTTTTTCATACTGGTATTCTACCTATAAGCGATAGAATGACGTGCAAGAAGCATGCTGTAACATGTAAATGTCAAGTTTGTTCAGGATATCGGGGGGAAGAAAAAAGACGCATCTATATACCTGTAATAGGTAGACTGACCGATGCATATTTCATGAAGCATGAATCGAAACAAAGACGGACACTCGGCTCGTCAGTGGGTAAAAATCAAGAATATGCACTAACCGCGTCAAAGCTTTGGCTTGGGGGTATCCAGATACCATTTGGTCGGTAGCGGTAAATTCGTGAAACGTCTTCCTCAAAATGTAGGCTCAACGTATTCTAGGTCCACTAAAGATACAATAGATGGTACGTAAATCGACAAACAAATGGTTGATAGACATCCTGTTACCAAGAAGTACATTAGTGCTTATCCATTTTGGTATGTCTGACTGATAAGAGTGTCAGCCGAACGTGAAGCATCGAGAGCCGAAAGATCAATGCCAGGCAGTATCTCGCTAAGTCGACCTCATCGTCGCTGCGTAACAAAATGGCTGTAAGGAGCTTCTTAGCAATTTCTTGTCGATTTGAAGACTATCTATTGTATGCTTAATGATAGGATTGATTATTGTAAACATCGAGCTCTTGGGGAAAATACATAATTCATAAATACACTTTAAGATTAATACCTGTTTTGTGATAAGCATGTACTCAGTAAGTATGTAAAGAACGGCAGAGCGTGGTATAATTCCATTTGTTTATAATTCAAGGCCAACGTGAAGATGAAAGCGGCAATATAGTTTCTGTTACACAGTAACGCAGCGACGGCTATAGCTAAAAATCCAAGTGATATGTTGTTGTACTGAAAGTGTCCATTGTCGATGAGAATTTGCCCCGGGTAAATTGCAAGAAGTACCAACAAATGATGTTTCAAATTTTTCTCAAAGGTGAGATCCATGCAAACAGAAATAGCTACAATAGCAGGCATATAAACTAGAATGTCCGCTGCTAAAACTGTAAGGCGCATATAACTCTTGTGTTCCTTTGTTTCAATACCCCTACTGGTGTGTAGTTCGACATAGCTGTGATTGAGTAATTTAGCAACACGGCCAGTTAGGTAACTGTGATAGGCTGTAAGAGGCGGATAATCCAAGCCCCAATACTGCAAGTCGTTATGTGTACCATTGGTATACCACTGTTTTACTTCTAAATTTGTTGTCACTTCTTGCCAGTGCCGCTGAGCTTCATAATCCCCAAACATTGGCGCTTGGTTAAATCCAGAGTAGGAGTTCATGGATATAATAGATCTTAAAGCCAATGCACCAAAAATTGCGGCTATCATTTCCGAATGCATATTGCCTAAAACAATGCTTTTATTTTTAATTAGACATAAACATGCACATAGTGATGTACCGATTAATGTAATTACGATTTACTACTCGATATTTTATAATTGTATTTCCAATCAAATTATTTTTGTATCAAATATTATCGATATACACTTGGAAGTAGTTAAATCAAATGATTGGCCGCCAATCCTTATATATCAAAGAAAGCCCTGTTCCAGCCTTTTTTTTAAAAGATTTATATGTTGGAAATAGTAACTGGACACATCAAACAGCACTTCGTTTCATAATAAATTATTATCAACATTTACAAAAATATTATTTTTTGATTTGATTTACCTAAGCGCTGCAAAGTTTTCCCTCCACGCTTTCTTTACACGTCAAACTGCACTACTTTCATATTTTTCATAACAATCATACGAATTTCGATAAATCATCACAGAAAAACACGAATTGCTCGGGGCGAATACCAGCATTTTCAATAAATGTTACTTTTCTGCAGATATGAAAAAAGTATAAAGCTGCGTGAGTTGGCAAGTAAAATTTTAATTTTTTTTATAAAAAAAAAACAATGAAAAGGTATTAAATAAAGTTCAAAAAGGAGTTTAATCTGAAGGGTGCATGCAATGAGTTAGAATTACAGCTTAAATATAATGAAAATAAAAAAAAATTTTAAATCAAATTAAATTCAAAAATTTATTGGACCGCTGTGACAACTGACCAAATTTCTTAACAGACTTAATCCTCATTATTGATTGAAAAATACATCGTCCCTGCTTTGCTCAGTAAAGAAATTATGCAAAATGGCAAGTATGAATAATGAGTTTCCTGCTTCTTTGAAACTGTAGTCGTCCTTTATCATCAATCAAAGTTAAATGGGAATTTTATATCTGCTGAACTCGATCAATGCTAGTTCGTTTGGGCTATGTCGAAACTATGTAAAATATCGAGCATTACCGAGTATACATAATTCCTTCCTGGCGAACAAACAAACAACCTCGTGGTTAACAGTTTTATAATATCACAGGTTGCTTGGTGTTTCAAGTTGTTTTCATGAGTAGTATTACTCTGGATCCTACAGCAGCTTTGTAAAAAATTTGGTTTCCAGGCCATCGTTTTATTTGGCAACTAATAGGTTCGCTCGTCAACAATCACTTTACGCTCGGCAGAACGGTTAAGTATTTGCGCAAACTCGAATCCTATATGCTCCTATAGCTTAAAATACGCTGCTCCTCATTATAGTCATAAGAGTTTTCGATGGGTTCCATTATATTGCCCTACTCTAATTTACACGGAGCAGTTGATTAAGAAATTGGGTGCAGAACTGGGTAAAGGCCAATTTCCTAAATAATGGAAGCTCCACATGGAGTGGCCCGAAATGCATGGTTGAAAAATAAAGCTACAATAATCTCAATTTGAAAATTCATACAAGGTTTTAGATAAAAGTGCACCTTTTTTAAATCCAATCATAATGAAACACACTGATATACTTATATAATAATACAAATAAATTAGAAGTCTGGTTCTTGACAATCAAAATAGATTAACAAGTTCACTTAGAGCCAAACCTTCACATACATTATAACGACTAAGGGATAATCTGGTAAACTTAAATGAAATGCACAATCTTTAGTTTTATCTTCTAACGATACCAAAAACACCGATAACTTTTAATCCGACTCTCCTGCTGCAGCCTATGTGAAACCACTAACCAA
>NW_026997054.1:0-1487 GCF_035044405.1 Drosophila montana
CCGCGGCCGCGCTGCGTGCATCGAAGGAAGGAAGAATTACGGGCTTCCCAGCCGCGTTCTAGAGGGGCGCTAGTCCGACGCTTTGTTTCGGCTCGCTGTATTTTATGTCACATATGTGGCATAAACGAATACCGTTAAATACTGCGAATACCGCCACGTTAAATAAATTTAGACTTTCCTTCCGTTCATATGAATGAACGCAAGGATCTCCGAACCTATGAGAGCTAGATGCTAAATGCCTTGCTTGAAATTTAAGGTGTAGGTCCTTCTAGTCCACGCGCAGATCAAGTTGGTTTCCGATATTCGATAACCAGCCCCGTTTCCAAGTAATCGATAAAATCGATATCGATACCCTGATTTTTGAGCAATTTTGGTAAATAATATGAGCTAGAGTCACCAAAATTGATATGTAGATTCTAGAATAGAATATATATATCAAGTATCTTTCATTTTATACCTATCGCCACCTCCCCGCTATTACCTTAAAGCTGTAAATCGAGTAAAAACACCAATATATGCTGCTCACCAATATAAGCCACAATTTAAATGCAATTGTCATTTTGAAACTAAACGAATATTTTAAAGTACAATAAGATCTACTACTGAAAATTGTATATTTAAAAATGGGTAATGGGTGTCCGTCTGTCCAGTTTGTTCCAGACGTTCGCCGCGAGCAGACGTGCTGTGAAGTTTTTTCTGTGTGCGAACAGAAGCTCTGTTCTGCTCTGTTCGTCGTGGACACATCCATCCTGCTGGAGGTGTTTATGGAGGAACTTTACGTGAACAATTTCAAGAAGGAGATGACAGCAGCTGCGTTTAACAAGGCGATCCACCTTGAGTCGAAGCCGTAGTCCGTCACTGATGGCGCCAGCATAAATCTGACGCTGGAAGTTGACGAGAGGGTCCTGGCGACTTTTGAAAATACCGGGCGGGTCTATATCAAGTGGTTTTCGTACCAATGCCGGTCCCTCGTCCGCACCTATTCTTGCCATAGGTGTGTCGGCTTCGACCACAAAGTGTCCGAGTGCCGCCTCAAGCAGGACGTATGCCGACAGTGTGGACAAATAGGCCACATCGTAGCCAAGTGAGCAAATCCGGTGGACTGCCGGAACTGTCGCTTCAAGGGGCTACCCTCGGGGCATTATATGCTTTCGGGGTCTTGCCCGATCTATGGCGCAGTGTTGGCAAGGGTGCAAGCTAAACATTAATGTTTAGCTTCATTCAAGCCAACTGTGTCCGCGGCCGCGCTGCGTGCATCGATATCGGTGTACGTATGCGTGACCACGGCCACACCTTTGCGCTGCTGCAGGAGCCATACGCCGATGTGGAAGGAAGAATTACGGGCTTCCCAGCCGCGTTCTGGAGGGGCGCTAGTCCGACGCTTTGTTTCGGCTCGGTGTATTTTATGTCACATATGTGGCATAAACGAATACCGTGGTAGTACACCCCCACGGGGTAAATAAATAAATTTAGACTCTCTGTCCGTT
>NW_026997055.1:0-736 GCF_035044405.1 Drosophila montana
AAGTCTGTTTTTACACGGTCTTTTTTTACACGGTTTTGATATAACACGGTTTGAAAATTGAATATTTTTAATTTTTTTACACGATTTTATTCCATTTAGCACGATTTGAAATTTTATGTACATACTTAAATTTTTTTTGTCAAATTTAATTTTTGCGAAGTATGTTCATATCACAAAAAAGTATTTATGAAAGAAAAAAATTATTCCAGCGATGATAGTGAATGTATACGCGTTCGAAGCAAGCGAATGCGAATAACTGATGACGACAGCAATTAAATTTATGTTGCTGTATTTATGATTATCACTTATTTTATTTTATTTTATTTTATTTTATTTTTTACCTTAAAAATTGAATAACCTATTCTTTTCGTTCACAACATAGTTGTTTAGTTCCTGAACTTGCCATACATTTAATTTATATTATGTACTTTTAAGATTAGAGTGCATATCTTTTTTATCATTAATTACTATGCTTGTGAAAATAAGCATTATATATTTGATTTAATAAAATAAACATGAATTCTTGTTCTTAAAAATTCTTGTTTTTCACTAATTTTAATAGGTTTTAGAGATTAGGAACAAATCACCCATTTTTGTATACGATCAATGTCTTTTTTACACGGTTTTTTTTTACACGGCTTCTTCTGGAACCAATCTACCGTGTAAAAACAGACTTAGGTGTATATATATCAAGTATCTTTCATTTTATACCTATCGCCACCTTCCCGCTATTACC
>NW_026997056.1:0-541 GCF_035044405.1 Drosophila montana
ATTAGCGCAACCGAACCAATATAGTTGGGCTTTCAATTTTTAGCACAGTACCTGCTGTTCCGGACGTTCCACTTTGGAAGCTACTTTCCTTGGCATTCTCCAAAGATGGCAGCAGGACAGATTTATTATTATTAAAATATTTCCGGCCGACGCGAATTTATTTTTATTTTCAATTTGAAACCACTCGCGAGCCACAGCCTTGCAGTTAAACCACTTGATTTTGTTTTCTACACACAATTGTCTCTTAAAAGTGTCCGACCGGGGGCATGAAAAATTATATTATATTATATAATTAAACAAATTGAGAACTGTGGTGGCTTTAAAAGACTGCTAAGCGTTTTAGTGCGTATCGCTTTGATTTAATTCGACAACTGAAGATATATAGAGTTATGCTAAGGCGGCGAAGCGAGGCGAATTCGCTCCAAAGCGAGTGATAAAGCTTTATTGCGCTCTCGCTCCGCCCTCACACTTACGTTTGTGTTTCTCTGGAGATCGGACGTGAAAATTGCAGTCTCGTGTGTGTGTGCGCGTTAGTGCACCG
>NW_026997057.1:0-1351 GCF_035044405.1 Drosophila montana
TTTGTCCGTCCGTCCGTATGTATGAACGCAAGGATATCAGAACCTATAAGAGCTAGAGACTTGAAATTTTAGCTGTAAATCCTCCTAGTCCACGCGCAGTTTGTTTCCGATATTCGATAACTAGCCCCGTTTCCAAGTAATCGATAAAATCGATATCGAAATCTTGATTTTTGAGCAATTTTGGTAAATAATAAATAATGACATGTAGCTTCTAGAATAGAATATATATACCTATCGCCACCTCCCCGCTATTACCTTAAAGCTGTAAATCGAGTAAAAACACCAATTTATGCTGCCCACCAATATAAGCCACAATTTAAATTCAATTGTCATTTTGATAATAAACGAATATTTTATAGTACACTAAGATCTACTGCTGAGAATTTTATCAAGATCAGTTAAGAAACACAAAAAAAAATGTGTTTTGACTGCCAACGTGTTTGCGGCAGCTAGCGCAAATTCCAAGAATTTCTGTATACATGTACACACACATTTTCATGCGCGTCTGCTTTGAATTCTATCAACAGCATTGCAATTGCGATTGTATTCTGTTCTATGCTGCTATTTTAAATCGTTTTTTTTCTCATTAAGACTCAATTATTGCTGTGGCCGTTGAGTAGAGACGGCGGTAACTAGTGCGGTTTGTAGCGAGTTCGAACCCTACCGAAGAAACTATTTTTATTCCCTGAACCCATTAAAAATGGGTAAAAGGGTATAATGTATTTGTGCAAATTTATGTAACAGGCAGAAGGGAGCATCTCCGACCCCATAAAGTGTAAATATTCTTGATCAGCATCAATAGATAAGTCGATCTAGCTATGTCCGTCTGTTTGTCCGTCCGTCTGTCCGTACGTCTGTCCGTCCGTCCGTCCGTCCATATGTATGAACGCAAGGATATCAGAACCTATAAGAGCTAGAGACTTGAAATTTTAGCTGTAAATTCTCCTAGTCCACGCGCAGTTTGTTTCCGATATTCGATAACTAGCCCCGTTTCCAAGTAATCGATAAAATCGATATCGAAATCTTGATTTTTGAGCAATTTTGGTAAATAATAAATAATGACATGTAGCTTCTAGAATAGAATATATATACCTATCGCCACCTCCCCGCTATTACCTTAAAGCTGTAAATCGAGTAAAAACACCAATTTATGCTGCCCACCAATATAAGCCACAATTTAAATTCAATTGTCATTTTGATAATAAACGAATATTTTATAGTACACTAAGATCTACTGCTGAGAATTTTATCAAGATCAGTTAAGAAACACAAAAAAAAATGTGTTTTGACTGCCAACGTGTTTGCGGCAGCTAGCGCAAATTCCAAGAATTTCTGTATACATGTACCCAAA
>NW_026997058.1:0-2070 GCF_035044405.1 Drosophila montana
ATCATTTGAATAAAGCATGCATTTCATGGATAAAGCAGAAGTATTTGCGTCGATCAGGCTGGCGACTAACTTCAGCAACATCAGCAAGCCGCGACTTCGGCATTCGTTCGTCTGGCTTTTGGAGAACGAATAGCCAGTCGGCAGGCATGTCGTGCGAAAACTCAAACGCCAGATGAAACGCCAGGCATACAATTTTTCGTCGCATGCAAATGTATGGGCGTTACTCATCTTAGTGTTTATATTGTCTTTCGTCCAACGGTAAAAGCACTGGTATTTTGATCTAAAAGATCGAAAGTAGAGCTACATAGTGTTGAAACAATATCAGGCAAAATATTTAATTTTGAAGAAAATGGTATACACACTTACTGTCCTTTAATTGACTAAATTCAGATAACAATGAGCTCGTCGTATAATTTTGTTTTGGATGGCAGCGAAAATGGAGAAGGATACGACAATAGTCCAAATTACAGTCTATCAGGTAACTTATTGACATAATTTTACATTTTATATATATTTTATTCATTATACCCTTGCCGAGGGTATTATAATTTTGTCGTGAAATGTGTAACGCATAGGAGAAATCTCCGACCCCATAAAGTATATATATTCATGATCAGTATCAACAGCCGAGTCGATATAACCATGTCCGTCTGTCTGTTTCTATGCGAACTAGTCTCTCAGTTTTAAAGTTATCTTAATGAAACTCTGCAGAAGTCCCTCTTTCTGCTGCACGCAGTTCATATGTCAAAACCATCTGGATCGGACCACTATATCATATAGCTGCCATAGAAAAGTAGGTTCTTATATGAAAAACATTCTTGTTTATAAAGATATCTTGATCAAACTCGGCATTTATTAGTTTTTTTATGCTCCTCATATATATGAAAAAACCTATTAAGATCGGACTACTATATCATATAGCTGCCATAGGAACGATCGGTCGAAAATAAGGTTGTTGTATGGAAAATTTGTTTGTTTTTCACGATATCATAACCAAACTCGGCATTTATTAGTTTTTTTATGCTCCCCATGTATATGCAAAATCCTATCAACATCGGACCACTATATCATATAGCTGCCATAGGAACGATCGGTCGAAACTTAAGTTGTTGTATGGAAAATTTGTTTGTTTTTCAAGATGTCTTGACCAAACTCGACATTTGTTAGTTTTTGTAAGCTTCTCATATATATGCAAACATAATCAAGATAGGCCCACTATATCATATAGCTGCCATAGGAACGATCGGTCGAAAATTAAGTTGTTGTATGGAAAATTTTTTTGTTTTTCACGATATTTTCACCAAACTCGGCATTTATTTGTTTTACTATGCTCCCCATATATATGCAAAGTCCTATTAAGATGGGACCACTATATCATATAGCTGCCATAGGAACGATCGGTCGAAAAAAAGTAGTTGTGTGGAAAATTTGTTTGTTTTCACGATATCTTGACCAAACTCGGCATTTATTTGTTTATTATGCTCCTCATATATATGCAAGATCCTAATAAGATCGGACCACTATATTATATAGCTGCCATAGGAACGATCGGTCGAAAATAAAGTTGTTGTATGGAAAATTTGTTTGTTTTTCACGATATCATAACCAAACTCCATACTGGTAGAGAGCAAAAGTGTTTCCATAGTTGACATTTTGAACTTTCTGAATCAATAATATCCAAACGAATAAAGCAAATCAAAAAAAATTTTTTTTCCAATAATATGTATTTAATTCTTAACAAATTGCCGTATATAACAAAAACAAAAATAAATCAGCAAAATATTCAAACAAAAAAAACTAAAACGAAACGCATGTGTACAATTTTGCACCTTCAGACCCTTATTAGTCCACAGACCGTTATTAGCTATTACACTTTTTATTCGGTTTGGCATACTCTCGACCAACTTCTCTATGGTTTCCTTTGGAACTCGTTTCCACTCCAGTTCTACACGCTTCCAAAGATCGTCTAGGTTGCATGGCATTGATTGATATTGCCCGAGCCGTCGCTTCACGATTGACCACAGGTTCTCAATCGGATTGAGGTCGTGACTTTGAGCTGGCCACTCCATC
>NW_026997059.1:0-138046 GCF_035044405.1 Drosophila montana
AATACTTACGATTCAAGGCTGTTTCACAATCACTCCACAATGGAATAGTTGCAGAATCGAGTTGATCCTCCCATTTTCTCCTCGTCATTGGGTCAACTTTGATCATAACGAGGTGAATGAGAATCGCGTAAGAAGTCTTTTTGTCGTCACCTATTGACAGGAGCGAGCCATATATTGCGGAGCCATCATCAATCAATGATCTCAATGATGCCGCAGAAGATTGCGTTATTTTTGGCAGGCTAAAGAGAGTCGAAATATTTTCATTAAATATTAGACATTCATTGTCGTATACTCTCTTTAGGCTGTATAAAGCTTTTAAATAATTGTCCTCGGTGACTTGAAACGCTCCAACAGTGCCTAGAGCTTCACCAGAGAGACATGAGATAAGATGATTAAATTTCTCTATGCTCGGGATCCCATTGTCGTTATGAACAAGAGTTTCGAAAAGGCTAATAAAATTCTTAATCTCGGAGTATTTTCCTCTAAACTTGGGAAGTGCCAGATGCGTAAGACGTGTGCGTGTAGCCGCAGCGGGCATGCCTGCAGGCGTTGCAGGACTTAATGTATTGATAACGGACCTTAGACAAGGTTTTGTCGTTATACAGAGTTCTTTGAGCTCGGCACGATACTCATCATCTGGGTCAAAAGTTTCTAATCGAGTCTGATATTTTAATGCTGTATCTATATGTGAGGCTAGCATTTCTAATCTACATTCTATCTCTGTAGATTCATGGTTTAATTTACCCTTTATTATTTGATCATTCAAACGCATTATGCTTTTAACGGACATATTGTGTTTCTTTTTTGAATCGTCAAAACTTTCCTAAATAGCCATATTTGACTTTAAATTCGATTTAATAATTATTAATTTAAATTAAAATCGAATTTTCCAAACGAATTCAAAGAGCTGATATGCCTGATCAATAAAGCGTAGGGGAGCGAGCGTCTCTTGACCAACGAAAAACGCGAACAAAAACAATTGCACAGACACAACTTAGCTCAAAGCGGAACGAAAATAAACGGGCTACAGCTGGCTTGCTATGTGCGTGTATATGTATGCCTGTACTGCACTTATATACAAGCGTTTGGTCTCGGACAACTGTATAATTGACAGTGGTTTCCAGTGATGGCAAGAGGGGGGAAACGACCACGACTAAGCGAAATGAAATTGTAATGACAATAAATTTTTGTCACTAATTATCCTTCGCTTAGAAGCTCCAAATTGCACAAATACTAAATAATATATAAATCTCCAAAGCGGTTAGTAAGTGCATGCAAATTTTAATTATGCTCAACTACTTTCCATATGTGCCAAGAATTGAAAGCGTTGGCTCTATTAGCGCAACCAAGCCAAATTTTAGCACAGTACCTGCTGTTCCACTTTGGAAGCCACTTACCCTGGCATTCTCCAACAATGGCAGCAGGAAAGATAATAATTATAAGTCAACCGGCCGACACGATTTAATTTGAGTTTTTTAATATAAGTTCACTCGCGAGCCACAGCTAGTTGCACTTTACCACTTAAGTTTGTTTATTTATTGTCAAATTGTCGTTTGAAACTGTCCACCCGGGGGCGCCATGAAAAATTATTTTATTTTATATAACTACAAAACGAAAATTATGGTGGCTTTAAAAGACAGATTGTGCGTTTCCGTGTGTATCGATTTAATTTAATTCGACGACTAACTCATAAGCCTACATTAAGCTAAGGCGGCGAGGCGAATTCTCTCCTAGCCTAGACCTTAAGTTTTAAATTCATTTTGTGAAGCAATACGCGGATCTGCGCCAACAGATAATATAGTTCCACTTTACAACATCGAGGATTATTCAAAAGAATCCAAGTTTAGATTAGAGCAAGCTTATAAAAGAGCTAGAATTATGATAGATGATTGGAAAACATTAGACCTTGGTTTGAATATAGGAGAGTACTTTTAAGTACTTTTAAAAAACGAAGTAGGTCACATCATCAATCATATTAATCAACATCAAATGCCTTTATCTTTTAATGCTGGAGAGCATTCCCAGCGAATTAGGCCCACAGCCAACAGTCGCCCCACAGATGACTACAAACGCGTTGATAGAAGAAATTCACCGCAAGCTATACCACGTTCCTATAACACATCCTCCTTATTAACTTAAGTAATCAGTTTGCCACGCTGGCTGACTTGGTTGATGATTTAGACGAATTTGAATCCGACCTAGACTTCGATATGGTGCTTAACCACAAAGACATATATAACATTAAAATTAATAAATTAAAGCGAGATCGCAAAGTGAAGACACTGCCAGAGCAATGGAAAAACCGGGATGCAGCCAAGAAGCGACCGTTTTGTCGGCACCCCAATGCCTCCGAATGTGACAGACCAGTTATCGTCATTGCCACATCGCTGAAAACGGTCAGTTCACAACGTCGTGGTAGCAACAGCTTGGAGATACGGTTTCCAGGTTTGGGGCATTGCATCTCATACAAATCGAAGACGGATTTAGACACTCCAAAACTTGGCCTTGCGCCGAATGACCGGTGCTGACTGGTACGTCAGAAATTCTATCTTGCACAGAGACCTCAAAATGGAGACCATAGTCAACCAAGTCGGAGCTTTCGCCAGTACAACGAAAGCTTGCAGCGACACTGCAGCCGTGTAGCGGTGTGTCGTGAGGAGGCTCAAGAGAAGATCGTTCAAGGATCTCCTCCAACCACGACATAGGAGACGCCCCAGAGTCCCCCGATTACCTACGTGACGATGCCATATTAAAAAAAGGTGCCATTGACAAGGCAATTACGTAATATGTATGCATGTGCAGAGTGTGTCTTGCGCTCAGTTATTGTAGTGTGTAATTGTGTCAATCTCTTCCTCACTGCAAAGATTTGCAAAAGAACCCCAGGACTTACATAAATACATATGCATATATTATGTGGTCGATCATTGCGTTTGCCGCCAGCCAGAGATATTTTCGTCAACGAGTTGGCGCTGCCTTCGGCTTTGTGGTAGACCCTGTAGATCCTGCTGTAGCAAAGGGAACACACATTTAAACGCTCTATCATGTTTTTTTTCGTTCACTCAGGCATAATGAGCATACAATATAACATTTATGTACATATAATTTGTATTTATACTTACAAATCAATACAGGGATGCTTAAACGTTATTGCTTCTGTTTTACATTTGTGTTACAAAACAAGAAAGAGCTTACTAAAAGGCAGGGTCCCACTTGGAGATTTTTCGAAACCCGCACAAAATCGTTTGCCTACATATTAATATATATAATAATTTAATATATAAAAATCACATATGTTATTGTTGCTTCAATCGGCATTTGGTAATAGCCGTTGAACGAGTTCTCATTTGTATTTTTATACCCTGAACCCATTGAAAATGGGTAAAGAGGGTATATTTTATTTGTGCAAATGTATGTAACAGGCAGAAGGAAGCATCTCCGACCCCATAAAGTATATATATTCTTAATCAGCATCAATGGCCGAGTCGATCTAGCCATGTCCGTCTGTCTGTCTGTCCGTCAGCCCGTCTGTCAGTCCGTCCGTCCGTATGTATGAACGCAAGGATCTCAGAACCTATAAGAGCTAGAGCTTGAAATTTTAGCTGTAGGTCCTCCTAGTCCCCGCGCAGATCGAGTTTGTTTCCGATATTCGATAACTTGCCCCGTTTCCAAGTAATCGATAAAAATCGTTATCGAAATCCTGTTTTTTGAGCAATTTCGGCAAATAATATGAGCAAGAATTACCAAACTTGACATGTAGCTTCTAAAATAGTATATATATATATATAGTATTTTTCATTTTATACCTATCGACCATTGGAAGAAGAGGGTTCATTGTATCCCCTAGTCAGGAGCTCCCGACTAGAACCTCTTGTTTTGTTTTACTATTATTAAAAAATGCTTCCCTGTTAAAAAAATAAATTATTTTATATTTTAAAATAATTATACTCGCGTATTGATGTAGAAAAATGCCCAGAAAATAATTGTTAAAAGGTAAAGGAATCATCGTCGAAAGCGTCATAGGATCATTAGTATGACCGGAATGAGGGAGATGTAGTAAACTTATGTAACGCAGGAAAAGTATCTAATATCGCGTATCTGAAATCGGGAACCTAGATTCACATTGTTATCTGTTAAAATAATGAGTGTTGGAATAATGAATGAAATTTGGTTTCACAAAACTGTGTTGTAAATAATATTTTAACAACACTAAAATTCACGCAAGCACTCATTCATACAAAAGTTAATGTGACCAAGAAGGCTTTTGTTGTTTAAATACTTTAGTCTTGATACTGGAATGCTTATATCGTTTAGCCTCACTCGTAGTAGATCTTCTGAATGGGCTTCTTGACGCGCTCAATAATCCAAATAATAAATATCAAAACGATTATAAAAATAAAACTAAGTGTTATTATTTAATTGTGTGCGATTGTAAGGTAATATTCCAATATTATCTGTTACGTTAAAGCTCTGTATGCGATTTATTTGTGTAGTTTGTTTTCGCTGAAGTCTTGCATAATGTCCGTTTGGTGCAGATTGCTTGACAAGCAGGGTTACAACATATACTTTGACGTTGCGAATTGCGGGCTGGGGACGGGACCGATACCTGACCCTGTCGGCGTAGGTCAAGGAGAACAAACAGTTCCTAATGTGACGCCCAATGTGAAGAAGCACACGGCTTTAATATCGTTGATAATTCTGAACATAAATAAAAACAATCAATGCACAATCAATCAATATATAATATCCAAACAAATACCGATCAGCCATCGGATGCACTCACCTGAAAGCTTATGTGGCACGAGCTGGTAGCCCATAGCAGTGTGCAGGATGATCCGGGACGCATGACAAAGGATGATCTTCTTAATGTCCTTAGCATGGGATTAATTTTTTTGTCGCGACTGGTAGGCTTGTGGCACATTGCCGAAGCGCTCACAACTGTTCTTTGCATTCTTGTGGTAGACGCATTGATATAAAGAAGCAGGTGATATAAAAATGTAACACAAGAGTAGAATTATGTAGGTCATATCTGGTCCGTTGACCGATGCCTTAAAAAAGAGAAAAAGGACGTTTTTGCTGAAAGACTTTTGAAGCAAACATTTACAAAAGGTCTAATGTTGGCTCCTGCTAATTACAAAAGTTGCCGCTGTGCTGTTGCCGCACAGATGTTTGTGTGTTGATCATAATTGCATCTATGGATATCTGCATCAGCATTTAAGAATACATATTGGGCTACATTTTATGATTTAAAGAAATTAATGCGAGGTGCCGATCCTGTTTAGACAAGTTAAGTGGATCTGTGCTTTGTTCGATGTTAATTTTTTTTATCTTTCCTACTGTTGTTGTTATTTAAAAAGTACCCAGGTTCTGGAGATCGGTATAAAAGGACTTTATTTAGCTGATTTGATAAGCTGTGGAGATAGCAGCAAGACAGCGCCAAGTGGTAAGGTTCCCAAAGTTGTTATCGAGTTTTGACCAATAGATGTCGAGAATCCCATTTACCTCAGAAATGATACTGCACCTGCTGACGAATTTCGCCTTTGTTCTAACTTCATTTCCCCACGTTGCTAAATTACGGATTTAAAATAGTCATCTAAAACTCTAATGGGCTTAGAGGCAAGCCCCTGAATATCGAAAATCTTCATCAGATGGGCAATATTGGCATCCTTAAATAAGCTATAATGTTTACTGCATCATTGACCCGTGCGACTACCTCTGCGGTGGTGCTGCATTGCCATCATTGGCTCGGTGATTAATTTTCACCTTTCTGGAGACTTGGAGAATATCCCAGGCTCTTTTGTGTTTTGTCACCGAGGCTCAGATATCAAGTTTCTATCGCTAGGTTCAGGAGATTTCCCCCCCTCTCCAGTCACCAGACGGTATCGACACCATCGCCATAAAGTTAGTTGGCACAATCTGTCTCGCCACCGCTTGTGTTGCAAACGTCCCACTGCAAGCAACGAGAATCCACCCAGCAATTTTACCACGCGACGCAGATTGTGCCCTGGAGTTTCGGCGCATCCCGTTGCTGCATAATTCTCCCTCCTCACCACGGCCCTGGCTGTGGGGTTGCATAGACCCCTTTCTCAGCGCCCCTGCATAAAAATTTGCAATCTTTAAGGGGCTGTTTGCACTAATTGTGTTCTATGACGTCGCACTCGTCGCGCTAGTGACAGCTTCGACTTCTCTTCACCATCGACGACAAATATAAATAATTTCAAAATGCACCAATTTTGTGATCAGGTTTCTGTTCTCAAAAACTACTTATTGTAAATAGGTTCTGTATATATAGGTTCGGGCTAAAACTAGTACCAATAGCCTAGCAAACATCTAACAACATCGTATCCCGTAAAAGTCAGTCTAAGTTTTAGGTTGATTATGCGTTCATATTAAGACGGAAGAAGAACCTTTCCAACTTGACCTAAGCACAATCAAATCATTGCCTTTGGCAGTGTTTGAAATCTGTTTTGTTTGTTTGTTTTATTATAATTGGAGAATGGTTTTCCCAAATAAAGGAAACGTATTTTTATTATTTTTATTCATTGCCCAATAATAAACGCATCTATTGAAGTTAAAAAAATGTCAAGAAAAATGACACGAAGTAAAAGTATTTGTGTTAGGAAAGGCAAGTGCGCCTATGTCAAAAATCTTGATCCTCTCGGCATAAAAAAGTGTTTTTTGTTTTTATATTTTATTTAACTTGGGTAATTTCAATAGTCGTGTGTTAAGCTATTTTCATCATACAAGTATAGGGGCGACAATTTACATGCTAATAAGTTATTTTATCGATAGTAGCTTAAATTAAAGTCTAACATAACAGGTAAGAAATTGGCGTAATCATAAAGGTTAACTGTTTCGAGTGGAGGCTCGGAGAGCAGATGACTATCAAACCGGCAAATTGCAATCTAAATCGTTATTATATCAAGTTTAATCATGTAGATGCTGTATTGTCGTGAAGATGAGCAGAGAAAGGTATGTTGGTTGCAGATGGTTTTAGATATAGCACCTTTTTAAAATGTAAACCACAATCCGGAAAAACCTTATAAAAGTGTTTAGCGGTCAACCCCCTCTTTTTAGAGGACGGAGGAATTTCTGCTAAGCGCGGAGTTAGTGTGATAAATGCGTGAAAAGCGCAGTCAGGAACGGCAAAAAAAAATATAAACTTTGAAAGTCTTTTCGGCAATATGCATTTACGGGACTCACTTAAAATTTACCTTGCCATAACAAAATGCCTTTTTTTCAGGGACTGAAGTACCAAGGATAACCAGAAATTTGTCAGTAATTCGGTATAAACTGGCTTGTATTCCATGCACTCATGGGACAGTTGCTAAGAGCAGCAAAATTAAAACTCTTAACATTTTTTTTGTATTGTAAGCCTCACCAAACTTTTCTTAATTAAGAAATTGGTTTTGCCGTTAAAATACAAATACATTTTGGCAGCTTTAATATGTTTTTTTTAAATTCATCTATATGAGTATCGCCACTGGTGAACAATCAATCCATCGGTTGATCGATATCATAATTGCTAAATGAAACACCTGTTAGATCCAGTGTCGATCGATATGGTAAAGGAGAGCAGGAAATTCCTGGCATTCGCGTCACCAGTACTTTACATTTTTAGGGGCTGCGAAACATCGTGACTGAGTCCGGGAAAGATTAGGCGTTAAAGAACATTCCGAATAGGAGAACAGACCATGTTGTGATAAGTTCTCTGGGCGCAGCAGGATGATATCGGCACTTCAATTAAAATCACGCCGATATCTATGTATTACTGATAAGTTTCTAATGAACAACGAAGTCCTAAGTGTGAAATTTAAGAAAACAGTTACAACAGCTCCGGTTACTCAATTGCTTCTGGCCTTATTATAAGGCACTTCTTTTGCTAGTGCAATGCATCTCACTTCGGAGATGAAACTATTCTATTAAACTTATTGAGAAGCATCAGGATGCCGATCGGGTTTTTTCTGCGAAGCCGCAATTACCCAAGTAAATTAAACAATGAAAAAAAAATAAGTGTATGCCTGTCAAAATTGCCATCCACTGATCCAGATAAAATCACAAAATTACAGGGGCAAGGAGGCAATCACTGATCATATTTTTCAGGATTTGTACAGCGATTTTCTGAGAACATTTACCAAACAAACGTTCCATGGAAGAAACCACCGCACAATTATTACTTGATTTCCTGGCAGGTTTTTATCGCAAGAGTGAGCAAAAACAATAATCTGTTAATTTGAAAATTGAACGGAATGTAACACAGCTGCTTTGTCGCGTGCTTGTTAATTAACATATAGCCTTTCTCCACTGGGCTTAAAAATGTCACATATTCAAGTTTCACATATTGGTGTTCCACCGGTTTTCGGTAACGAGTGGCAAAAGTTCCGCTTATTTAAATAAACCGCTGATCGAGTTGTTTTTTTATTAACCTAAGCGCCGCACAGATTATTAAAATTTTAAAATTATTATTATAATTATAATTAATGCTGATGAACACATTCACATTTTTCGCAAAATCAATATATCATCGCAACAAATCAAACTGCTCGGGGAGAATGAAATGTGTTTTCTTATGGGAGAACGTACAGGCCGCATTTTACACATTTTGCAAAAATGTGAAATTTTCAAGAAATGTGTTCAGTGGACAGAGGCGAATATATAGCAACTTAATATGTTTTTTGTCCATAGAGTGGAAAATCAAAATAACGATTTTATTCTTTAATTTGGTCGTCTGCGTTTTCCATACAAAAGAAGCAACTTTTGTATATGTTTTTAACTTACATGTATATATTTAAATGACACTTTACTTAAAAAACTTGAAGAAACAAAAAATATTTCACATGCAATTTATGCAGTAATTTCAATAATAATAAAAGCAATAATAATTGTTCTTGTATATAGTAGTTCTTGTATGAGTAGTTTACTGAACGCTATCTTGACTTTCTCAATAGTTATTGAAACAGACCAAAATATTTGTCAAGCATGCATTTTTATCGTTTAATGGTTTCGCATTTATCGAACGGTGTAAAATGGTACAGCAAGACATTTTGGCGCCATTTTTTGTGTAATAAGCAAGCCGATTTTGATTTCTAAAACTGTGAATACTTAAGATGACGAAGTCAAAGTCCCTCAAACCCGAAAAATTATATGTTATTAAAAGAGGTGAATTACTTGCATATTTATTTGTGCATGGGTAATAACATACTTTCTATCATTTAGATGGCAGGAAGGAGGAAATTCATTTTGATAAAATTACATCTAGAGTACAGAAGCTATGTTATAATTTAAATATGGACTTTGTTGATCCTGTAAGTATTTAAGTTTCACATGATCTAATTATAGAACTACAAAAATTCATTTAAATAAAATTTGCCTATGAAATTGTTAAGAGCGTAAAGGAGAAACCTCTGCTCCCGTAGTTTTTAACAATTTTCGGTCACTACTGTTGAGCTGATATAGCTATGTATGTCCGTCAGTCTGTTCCCATACAACCTAGTCTACGATTATCTAGACAAAATTTGTAAAAGTCCATCATTTGCATTTTGTTGTCATGAACTTTATGAATTTGTTATCTAAGTCAAAATTTTACTAACAAATTATAAAAAAAGTTAAGTTTATAAACTGACTTGAAATATGTATTGCTTACAGTAAAATTATGACGTTGATACAAAGATAAGTCAAATCTATCTTTTCCACATCAGTGTACAAAAGGCAAATTTAGATTTTCGTGCTATTCTTTTGGGGTCTTCCATTTTTATACCCTTGTAGAAGGAATTATAATTTTGTCATGAATGTGCATCGCATAGAAGGATATACATCCGACTCTATAAACTATATATACTCTATATCAGCCGAGTTGAAATAGCCATGCCCTGTCTGTCTGTTTAGATATGTATGAGCAAGTATCAGTTTTAAAGCTATCGTCTTGAAACATTCCATAGGTCCGTCTTTCTCTAGTAGTCTGTATCTATATCATATAGCCGTGATATGAATGATCAACCAAAAGGCATGTTCTCATCAGCATGATTTTTATACCCTGAACCCATTGAAAATGGGTAAAAGGGGTATAATGTATTTGTACAAATGTATGTAACAGGCAGAAGGAAGCATCTCCGACCCTATAAAGTATATATATTCTTGATCAGCATCAACAGCCGAGTCGATCTAGCTATGTCTGTCTGTCTGTCCGTTCATCCGTATGTATGAAAGCAAGGATTTCAGAACCTATAAGAGCTAGAGACTTGAAATTTTAGCTGTAGGTCCTCCTAGTGCACGCGCAGATCGCGTTTGTTTCCGATTTTTGATAACAATCCATATCAAAATCCTGTTTATTTTAAGCAATTTCGGTAAATAATATGAGCTAGTCACCAAACTTGACATGTAGCTTCTAGAATAGTATATATACATATATCAAGTATCTTTAATTTTATACCTATCGCCTGTTGGAAAAAGAGGGTTCAGGGTGTCCCCTAGTCGGGAGCTCCCGACTAGAACCTCTTGTTATACCCTGAACCCATTGAAAATGGGTAAAAGGGGTATAAAGTATTTGTGCAAATGTATGTAACAGGCAGAAGGAAGCATCTCTGACTCCATAGAATACATATATTCTTGATGAGCATCAATAGCCAAATCGATCTAGCCATGTCCGTATGTATGAACGCAACGATCTCAGAACCTATAAGAGCTAGAGACTTGAAATTGTTGGTGTAGAAAATTTCATCAAGATCGGTTAAGAAACACAGAAGTTATTAAATAAATCATGTTATTGCTGGCCTCGACTTTGGAGCGACAAGCGCAAATTCCAAGCATTTCTGTATACATGTACACACACACATTCATGCGCGTCTGCTTTGAATTCTATCAACAGCATTGCAATTGCAATGTTTTTGATAGCTGCTGTTTTCTGTGCTGCTATTTAAATTGATTTTTTTCTCATTAAAGCTCAATTATTGGTGTGGCCCTTGAGTAGAGGCAGCGGCAAGTGGTGCGGTTAGTTGCGAGTTTGAACCCTGCCAAGGGAGCAGTTTTTTTTTCTTTTCATTTTTATTTTTTTTACTACTAAATCAATCGAGCGCGTAGGGCGAGCTGCATTTGGTGTTGGAAGAAGAGAGTTCAGGGTATCCCCTAGTCGGGAGCTCCCGACTAGAACCTCTTACTGGTTTTTTTTTTAATTTGTTTTTTTTTTACTAGTAAGCAAACGAGCGCGTAGCGCGAGCTGCATTTGGTGTTGGAATAAGAGAGTTCTGGGTATCCCCTAGTCGAGAGCTCCCGACTAGAACCTCTTAATTGTTTTTTTTATATAAAGGGAAACGAATTTTTTTGCTACACCAGTTTGGCGGTGGGTTCAGGGTTTCCTAGTCGATTATTCCCGACTAGAGCCTTTTTAATTTTATGTATATACCATATTGAATACACGTTCATGTTTAAGAATATTAAATGTTTTAAAATAGGTTTCAATTACACTTAAAGTCATAAACGGGCTTTACTGTGGTGTGACAACACAGGAGCTTGATAATTTAGCAGCGGAGATAGCAGCCAGCTTAACAACCCATCATGCAGACTATGCCCTTCTAGCTGCTAGAATTGCAGTGTCCAATCTTCACAAGGAAACAAAGAAAGTTTTTTCAGGTAATTGTATAGACACTTGCATATAAAATTATTTTTTCTGCCTTGCTTTAAACTGTATAAATTTTGAATATATAATAATAATGTACAAAATTCGATAAGACTGTGATCTAGGGGCTCAAATCGTTAACTTTTGCAAATTAAAAAAAAATTAATTTATATACAAGCAAAATTTAATTTTTTTTTAGATTTTAAACATTTTAAAATATTATGGTTAAAGCTAAAGCTATACGGACTGACTGACAGATTGGTGAATCATCAGAGCTTTGAAGCTAAAACATTTACTAAATTTTTCTCTTAGGATGAAAGTGTATACATAGAGAGGATTTGAAAAATTTGTCCTACCCTTTGGGGATATTCGTAGTCAAAGTTTGTATACAAAATTCATCACCTAGTACGCACATGCATATGTGAAATTTGCAAACGTGACTACAGTTTGAGTTACTTAGATGTCTAAGCGTCGAGCTCTCCCGTCAGAATCTATCTAATTTATATATTTGTTTATTTTTATTAATATTTATATAGTTATGGCAACCGTCAGGACCATCCAATTGATACTTTCTTTTTTCTCGTCCCAAATAATTTCTTTCTGGAATACATAGGTACAAAATTTATATTTTTCAGCAAATGCCAATCCATACATGACATGCCCTTTTGAACCTCAAGTCGTGAAATTTCCCGTTTACATCGCCCATTATCGACATTGTTGAGAAAGTTGGAAATCGTATTTCTATGTCGATTTACTCTTTTAGCGATTTCGGCAATTGTGGTGCCGGCCTCCTGCAAGCCGCTTATAAAACCACGTTTCCGATAAATGCAGTCCACGTGGCATTTTGAATTATGTTAATTTATTGGAGAGTATATTGTCCGCACCTATTTCCCACTCTGGAAAATGTTTTTAATATGTTATTATATCTCCACGTCGCTATTTCCTCTTGTTAACACGAAATTCCATACAAACCTTACATTTGCACATATACAGTGTACAAATAATGTCTTCGTACAGCGACTTAAATATTCTTTGGTAACGAAAGTAACTAACTTGCAGAAGAGTAACAAAAAAAGTTTAAATGCAGTTTTCTTTATCTATTAATTAACTTTTTTTAACAAAAAAATATATTCAAAATGTTTAATAATATAAAAGTTATAAACAAAAAAAGGCACGTTTTTTGCTCCAATGGTCTTGGTACACCATACTATTCAGGCACTTAAGCTGCATACGAAATGTAAAAAAGGTAACGGTAGTTTTTGAATGTGTACATAGGCATTTTGGGCACATCTTGGAAGCAAGTTTCTTGGATTTTTTTTAAAAATTTGTTTAATACGTGCCTGGAAAATATTTAAGCATTGAGGAACGTCGGCTAATTTTAAATATGCACGTCAAGCAACTAAAATCTTATGCAGAAATTGCGAAAGTTATATGTCGCAGTCGTTCTACCGTACAAGCTGTCATTGGACGGGTAAAATATGAACGGCGTGTGGAAAATAAGGCAAAATCTGGCCGCCCACAAAATTTGACAAACAGCGATCGGTTGGCTATTAAGCGAATGGTTGCCTCGGATCCATTTATAAGCGCAAATAACATAAGTTCACAGCTTCTACGGTCAAGGCAGAAGCAAGTGCACCCCGAGACGGTTAGAAAGGCCGTAGTATATGCCGGGTACAAGTCACGCACACCCAGACGAAAACCTTTTGTGAACTCTGTCAATAGAAAGAAACGCTTAGACTTCGCAAAAGAGTACCAAAATGCGCCTCCAGAGTTTTGGCGTAATGTCATATTCTCGGACGAGTCTAAATACAATATATATCGCTCAGATGGACGGCTTCGAGTGTGGAGTAGAGCTGGAGAGGCATACAACCCAAAAATACTATTAAAACAATTAAACATGGTGGTGGGTGGCAGCTTGGATATAATTGAGGGAGTAATGGACCATCGTCTATATATTGATATTTAAAAAAAATGATTTAAATCCAATCGAGCCTTGTTGGCACATGTTGGAAAAAAAGATCAGGAATCACCACATTAACTCAAAATCCAAGCTAAGAGGTGTTGAAAGAAGTGTGGACGAAAATTGACCAATCCTACACTGGAAAATTTGTTTTGTCCATGCACAAATCGGCTTGATGCAGTCATTAAGAATAGAGGGTACCCTACCAAATATTAGGTTTAAGTTATTTACATATATATAACACAACAACAAATCCTGGTATATTTAAAAAAAAAGTTGAAGTTATATTATTGAAATGAGAGAAAAAAATTAAAATGCTTTTAACTGGTTTGACAATTTTCCGTGAATTTCAAGAAATATTTGATATTTGAAAGCGGTAATAGAAGTATCTACTCAGTAAATCACATTTTCGGACGACCTTTCGCTACTGCGCATCAACTCGAAACTTGAAAAAAAAAGAAAAAAACATTTGCAACTACACTGGCGCTGCCTGATTTCGTATTCATTGGGTGCTTTTAAATAAGAAAACAAGATATTGTTCTCACCAAAGACAATATAAACACTAAGATGAGTAACGCCATACAACAAAATGATACTATGCAGCTTGATTTTTTAAAAATCTCTTACTGCTAAAAGAGCGGAAAAGCTAAAAATAGAATGTACTCTCAGCTTCGGCTAATATAAGAGCCGTGCAAGCAATTATGTTTGTATATGTGTTAATAAACATACATAACAGCATATTTCAATGTGTTGTTATTCACTGCACTGGCTTTTGCTGGCAAAGAAATAAATTTTGTTAGTTTTTATGATAGTGATTTCGTTTTCGTAGTCAATTTTCAAAAAATTAAGCTGCATAGTATAATTTTGTTGTATGACGTTACTCATCTTAGTGTTTATATTGTTTTTGAAATCACCTAGTCTGAAGCTCCCGACTAGAGCCTCTTACTTGTTTAATAATGTTAAATGATTTTCGTGTATATTAATTATGGTTTTCGAATTTTTATTTGGTTCATTCTGTCAAAAGAAAGAATTGTATTTTACTTTTTTCGTTGCCAAAAATATCGATATTTGCGTAAAATGTTATATTTTCAGTTAGTCCCATTATTTTTTCTACGTTTTCCATTTCTATCTATAGGTAAGATTGTAAGCCTATTGAAAGGCATTGTTCGTCGTCCGGCATAGCATTAGGAAATTTTTTGTTGTTCATTAGAAAGACGTGTGGATTGAGAAAGTGAATGTTTTATTTTCTATGGTGGCTGATTGGCATATCTATTTTATGTACCATTTGTTTGTAATTCTGTATTTCAACATTATAGATGCCGCTCAAGAACATCTTCATTGTGTTGCCCTAAAGTTCTTGCAAGTTTGATGGTCTTCTTAACAAACTTGACAGACTGCTATTTAAACCTCTAATGTTTTATATCTGTAAAAGTTGGTCATTGTATGTAGAGCTTCGTCCTTATTATCCAAACAATTATTCTTATCGAGAATCAATGAATGAATCTTTTAAATCTTTTGATTGTAAACTGTTTTACTAAACCTGCATTGTAAATAATACAATAATACTTAACTAAAGTTAAGTGCAGCTTTGCCGATAATCTTGTTACAGTTAGAATGTAAAATGGCAAAAAGTATTGGAGAATTTTGTTAGCTTTCATATATTTTTAATATTATCTTTACTGACTTCCTCCATAATCCAACTCGCCTAGCCACTTTAGCGATCAAATTGGATAGTTATATTTTTTGAGATGAAAAAGGGGTTAGTAGGGACAGTTCACTTAAATGTTCTTCTGCATTCATACTAGGTGTGTTTACAGCAAGTCTTTAACGTTACCAATTGACAAAACGACAAATGATAATGACTTACAAATATTGTTAGTAAAACTATCTTAGTTCCCACGTTCCGTCCTTCGGATGTTTACATTGGTAGGGTTTTATTACATTTCGTTATTTATATTTGTTGTATATAATCTAGATCAGTATCGACAGTCGAGTTGATATACCCACATCTGCGTCTGTTTCTGCGCGAACTAGTCTCCCAGCTTTAAAGCTATCATCTATATTGCAGCCAGTAAATATGTCGGAACCGGCCGGTTCGGCCCACTATATCATATAAATGCCATAGGAACGATCGGTTGAAAGTATAGAAAACTTTTTTGTTGATCAAGATATCTTGATCTTTTCAATATCGGACAACTGTATCACATAGCTGTCATAGGAGGGCGATCGATCAAATAGTGAGTTCTGGTGTGAAAACCTTTTTATTTTATTAGCTTCTCTATTGCCACATATCTGCAAAACGGAAAACCTACAATGGTATTAAATCTTCGGCGATCCGAAGATACCCTTACATTTTCGGTGTTCCAAAAAAGTGCAGCCCGGGGTACGGATAGAAGGTCTGAAGCGATGGAATGTAGTTCGGTTGAAGGATGCGAGTTCAACACCGTCAGAGGGAAGAATTTTTTTTGCAGCTTGATTTTTACTTTAGGTAAACTTACTTAGGTAAACTGACTTACAAACCTGGGAAAAAAAATCATCTGTTTTTTTTACGGTTTTTAAGTAATTTGAGGAACTACTGAAATTGATAAAATTAGGCGAAAAAAATAATAGCAACACTTCAAAAATGGATTAAAATTTAAAAATGTTGAATAAATAACGAATTCATTAGTTAACAATTTTGAACTATTAATACTAAATCTATGTTTATCATTAATTATTCAGAACAGTGTCCTTTTTTTTGGCAATAACAGCTGCGCAACGTCTTGGCATGGAATCAACTAAGTCCTGGCATCGTTTTAGGGGAATTTTGGCACGAGATGCTTTAATTTCTTCCCAAAGTGATCCGATAGTGGTTGGCTTGGAAGCAGCAACTGCCTTCTTGAAGTCGGACCACAGATTTTCGATGGGATTCAGGTCAGGCAACTGAGCAGGCGTTACGTCCCATTGTAATGATTATTATTAACTTTTATGATAGAAACAATTCAATCTTAGTCAAAACTAATAAACACGTTCTTTCTACAAAGGCAATTCCGCGAAATATACAGGATTAACTTAAAAAAAGGCTAATGGTGCTATTTTTCGGCAATTTTGGGGGCTTTATTCTTAAAATCCCAAAAAAAAATTAGACAGAAATTTGAAGAACGGTAACACTGTTTTTGTTTATGGGGAATACCGAACAATATAAAAAAATCATAGTTTAAAAAAATCGCAGAAGTAATTGCATTTTTTTTATCAAGAATAAAATGTCTTTTAGTGGTGCTATTATTTCTTCGCAACTGTAACCGTCACTGATGACAAAAAATACACAGTTACAAAAAACAAAAATTTTAAAAAATTATTTAATATATATATATACAAATTAAAAAAAAAAAAAATATATACATATATAATAGTTTTTAAAATTTTGTGTTTTATATATATGTATATATACAGTATAATTTGCTTAGCTGCCTCGAAGGGGCACTAAATCCTAAAAAGGGAGCTAACTTAATTTATTATTTTTCCTAAAAGTGAATCGATTTCATAGTAACCTCGACTTTTTTAAGTTGCACTGAATATTATTTAACAGTACTAAGATAAATAAATTAATTTGATAGTTTTTATTAACTTTATGTATTTAAATTACATTTAATTTAATTTCTGAACAGTTTATTGTATACATAAGAAAAACAAATAAAAAAATCAGCACATCTGATCATGGATGTCGCAGTTAACTTACATTATATTCATAGAAATTGGCAAAAAAAAATTACTGCCTATAGGAGGCGCTTAAGTGCAAAAGGCTGTTAAGTTAGATGCACTTAACGTAATTAATTTCATACAAAATTAGCTCTTATAGCGAAAATAAAATTTCAGGCAGCTATCTTACCGATGCAGCTAAGTATCGAGGCAGCTAAGCAAATTATACTGTATATATATTGACTTATTAACTTGACGCAAACACTGAAAGACATCAAAAATTATTTCACATATGTATATATATATATATATAAAATCATTTTTTATATATATATAAAATCATATTTTATATATATAAATTCATTTTTTATATATATATATAAAATCATTTTTTATATATATATAAAATCATTTTTGAAATATATATATATATATATATATGTACATATATAAAATTATTTAAAAAAGATTTTTTTTTGCACTGTATTTTCATTCATCAATGACGGTTCCTGGTTCCATTAATCTATTACAAGCCGACATTGATGTCTTTCAGTGTTGGTGTCAAGTTAATCTTTCAAAGCTTAAATGTTTTAAATAAATGGAAATGACTTTCTATAGAAGCCCTCCCTAGGTAAAGAAGTTTTCACGACAAAAACGCTTTTTGTATCTCTGGAACGACCCATTCTTGAGTGTGCCTTATGTGGCTGGTCGCCACAATAATCCATTCACTTTATCTAAATGTTTTGTATTTATTTTTGTACTTTGCGATTTGTTTCTCACGACCCCCCCCCCCTGTGGGTGGGAGGTTGGATGCAGCACGTTAAATCATGATTAGGGAAATATAATTTTGTAATGCAATGTTTGACCAAGTGGACAGATATTTTCGTTTGAGTATATTTCGTTTCGAACACCTTGGCTTTTCTTAAGGCAATCGTGTGTAAGACTGATTCAGCAGTCGGTCTTCATTGAAACTGGTCTATTGTTGTAAATGTTTGGCTTGGCCAAACAAAATATAAATCAGAAAATATAATTTCAAAAGGTAAACGTCAATCCGGCTGATTGATGGTCCACTCAATGTTATTGAAAAATGGAGAAAGCTGGCTGAAAAATGTAATTTTTGAGCTTTTGGACGAAATCTTTCACGTTAGTAACATGTAAATTAGTTGACGTCATTGAGAGACATTCGTCAGACCAAAGACAATATAAACACTGAAGTTTTCATCAATCTAGTAACGCCATACAACAAAATGCTTACATGGAGCTTGGTTTTCACATAATTGAGAACGAAGAAGAAATCGGTACCGTACAGATTAAAGAGCGAAAACGCTTAAAATATAATGTACTCTCAGCTTCGGCTCTATAAGAGCCGTTCAACCAACTATGTTTGCATGTGTGTCAATATACACACATCAACGCATATTTGGATGCGTAGCTTTTCATTGCTATGGCCTTTGCTTCCGTAGAAACTACTTTTTTTTGGTTTTCCTGCGCTAACCATGATCTATCCCAAATGTGTATTCACTTATTTTCTTGTGTACTGAGGTTGGCTTGTTAGAAAATTAGTATTTTTAATACGATCTTCATATTCATGGAATTTCTTTTAATTGTTTCCCAACCAACAACGTTAGAAAATCAAAACCTTAGCATCTCTGAACATATCTATAATGTGAACATATATTATGCGAAAGCACAAAAATATCCTTAAATATATAGTATATATATGGTGTACTCATGCATGAATAATTCAGACAAACAAATATCGGCGCTTGCTCGGCTGAGACAAAAACTTCTCTCCAGCATACACTGTGCAAAAATAAAAGTAAAATCAATTTGTGTGGGTTTTTTATGAAGATAGTTATTATTGCACAGGTACGCAATTCTATATATTTATGGAAGAAACCTCGACAAATCGGCAAATCCGTTTAATTTACTAGAGATCCATTATAGTAGGTTACTTTTTTGCACTTTGACTTCATTGTCCTTAAATTGCACTTTGATTTTTTGATAGTCTTTCTTTGTCTTTAAACCTTTTTTCTACTTATTTAAAAAAGCTAGCAATATTTATATTTATGCGCTTCCCTGTTAAGGCGTTTGTCCAGTCTATTTATACCCTGACAATTGTATAATCTATTAGTGCAAATTTTTGTAACAGACAGAAGATATTCTCCAAACCCTTAAAGTATAAATAATCTTGATCAAAACTAATAGATCCTTCTGATGCCCGCGCTTTACGAGTGTTCCGATAATCGATAACTTAGAAGATTGCTAGTTAATCTTCTTCTACTGTATCTATTTTTATGTATAATTTATCAACAACAAATAATAACTTTTCAAGTTTATGTTTCTCTAAGTCGTTCCCAATCTTTTGTGATCCTAATTTTATGGCCTCCACACTGATTGTTCACGAGGTGAGTCCAATAAAACGAAGTCAGATTTTAAGTTTCTTTCTAATAGGCATCAGCCAGCACTGGCTCATATAACTAAATCCGCCTTCAGACCTTGTAGCTATTCTTCATCAAAATATTAGGGGCTGTCGCGATATTAATTGCCGGTAAAGCCTACTGCGCCTTATTGCACTGAGATTCTCAGTTAAAAAAAACATTCCCCGTTTGAAGTTATTTTAGGCGTTGTTTAGATAGGGATTGACCTAGTCTTAATATTAAGTGTTGACACTCAAAAATCTGTTTTGGTTGCATTTTGTATCTTTATCACTTAATCATATTTATATCACTTAATCATAAATCACTTCTGTTGACACCTAAGTTTATAAGCAACATCTAAATTATATTATACAAATTTGTACTCATGTGCGTGCTAATTGACTTTTATGGTGTTGAAAAATATTAGTTTACCGAACATATTTTGGATATTATTCACCGCCTCAAGTTACCTTGTACCTTCAGTACAGTACATTTTGTTGTTTTAGATAAATTCAATTTCCGGTCATTTTAGGTAACCACCTTCTCTATCTTTTCCTATCTATTTCTTTCAATTTCTTAAAGCTAAAATGTAATTTGTTAAGTTGATTACTTTAAAAAAAAATACTAAACTGTTGAATATTATTTTTTATTATTATTCTTACTAATACCATGGCTGATACCATGCTGTTTTTGCACTGTTCTTTCATCACTGACAATCGAGAACATACATCAATATCCATTTAATGAGTTTAGAGTAATTGTGCTCTACACAGCTCAATAGGATTATAGACAAATTTAAAAAATAGGTAAAAATAAAACATCATTACAAGTTGCTGATGGGTCATGCGGTATGTCCTAAGGAGAGTCTCGTATGGCTTCCAATATATTTTACTAACAATGCCGTCAATGAAGTTTTTGCAATGTCATTTTAGTCTTATCACTAACCATACAACATATAAAAAAGACAGCATCGACTAAAATGCAAGAAAGTTACAGAGCCATATGCTTTTTGTGAATGATAGGCAGGAAACCTAAGGCACATAAATTTGAGAAAATTCAATTTGTGCGCCTTTTTGTTTGAGCAGACACATACACACACATACATTTAAATGACAATTAAAAATTAATGAGAGAGCACTGAGAGACACATAGGCAAAGCAGTTTCCTGTAGTGGGGGCGAATTAAAAAACAGCGATGCCGTTGTGTCACACAAGGCATATGCTCTCTACAGCATCTACAGAAAATGAATGGTTACCAATTTATCTTCTAGCTGTCACATCTATATGTTGTGTGGTTAATAATCTTGTCAAATAAAGGTTATGTTTTCAGGGTTGTGTACAGAGCTTATAGTCATAGTCACTCAATCACGCGAGATCATTACTTAAATCATTTCAAAATGCAAAATGAACGATTTTTAGCTTATTTGTATAATTGTTTCTTTTCAGATGTCTTTGAAGATCTATATAAGCACGTTAACAAGGAAACTAATGAGACATCACCTATGGTGTCTGAATATCATTACAACATTGTTGCAAAGAATTCAGACCGCTTGAACTCTGCAATAATTTATGATCGTGATTTTGGATATAATTATTTTGGATTTAAGACACTTGAGCGATCATATTTGCTTAAAATTAATGGCAAAATAGCGGAACGACCACAGCACATGCTAATGCGTGTCGCAATTGGTATACATGGTGATGATATTGATTCTGCGATTGAAACATATAATTTACTGTCGGAACGTTTTTTTACCCATGCATCACCAACGCTTTTTGCTGCTGCCACAAATCGTCCTCAATTATCATCATGTTTTCTTTTAACAATGGCATCGGATTCTATTGAAGGAATATTTAAAACAGTTGAGCAGTGCGCAATGATCTCCAAATCGGCAGGAGGCATTGGTCTTAATGTTCATTGTATTCGAGCAAAGGGCACCTCTATTTCCGGCACAAATGGTACTTCAAATGGCTTGGTACCAATGCTCAGAGTATTTAACAACGTGGCGCGCTATGTCGATCAGGGTGGTGGTAAAAGACCAGGTGCATTTGCCATTTATCTGGAGCCTTGGCATTCAGACGTGTTTGAATTTTTAGATCTTAAAAAAAATACTGGGAAAGAGGAACATCGGGCCCGGGATCTGTTTTATGCCTTGTGGATTCCTGATCTCTTTATGAAGCGGGTTGAAGCCAACGAGGATTGGTCTTTGATGTGTCCACACAAATGTCCCGGTCTGCAAGATGTTTGGGGTGAAGATTTTGAAAAACTATATGTCAAATATGAAAAAGAAGGGCGACAGAATCGAATTGTTAAAGCTCAATCTCTTTGGTTTGCCATAATCGAATCTCAAGTGGAGACTGGTACCCCTTACATGCTTTTTAAAGATTCGTGTAACAGAAAAAGCAATCAACAAAATGTTGGAACTATAAAATGCAGTAATTTATGCACGGAAATTGTTGAGTATTCAGCACCAGACGAAATAGCTGTATGTAATTTAGCATCAATAGCACTAAACATGTTTGTGACGGCCGAAAAAACTTACGACTTCAAAAAACTGAGAGAAGTAACTAAAATTGTTACCAAAAACTTGAATAAAATAATTGATATAAACTACTATCCTTTGCCAGAGGCAAAAAAATCAAATTTACGGCATCGCCCTATTGGTATTGGTATTCAAGGGTTTGCAGATGCATTAATTTTAATGAGGTTTCCGTATGAAAGCGAAGAAGCATCTCTTTTAAATCAGCAAATATTTGAAACTATTTACTTTGGAGCTTTGGAAGCTAGTTGTGAATTGTCCCAGAAGGATGGTCCGTATGAAACCTATATTGGAAGTCCAGTAAGCAAAGGAATTTTGCAGTATGATATGTGGAACAGATCACCAACAGATCTTTGGGACTGGGATAATCTTAAAAGGTCCATAAAACAGCACGGTGTCAGAAACTCTTTGCTAGTTGCTCCCATGCCTACAGCATCCACTGCGCAAATAATGGGCAACAATGAGTCGTTCGAGCCCTACACTTCCAACATTTATACAAGACGAGTATTGTCCGGTGAGTTTCAAGTAGTAAATCCTCATTTACTGCGTGATTTAACGGAGCTTGATTTGTGGGATGATGAGATGAAAAATCAAATTATCGCAAGCCGAGGCTCTATACAAAACATAGAATCTATACCCGAGGAAATCCGGGATTTGTACAAAACCGTATGGGAGATATCGGTAAAGTCAACTATTAAAATGGCGGCTGATAGAGGGGCGTTTATTGATCAAAGTCAATCTTTTAATATTCATGTTGCTGAGCCAAACTATGGAAAATTAACATCAATCCACTTTTACTCCTGGAAAGCGGGCCTTAAAACAGGAATGTATTATCTTCGCACAAAACCAGCTGCAAATGCTATACAATTTACTGTAGACAAAAATGTGTCTGTAATGGAAATTAATGAACAGAACTTAGTTGACCAACATACTTCGATAGAAATGGGCAACACAAACGAGTCGGATATAGAACGAGAGCGTAGAATGGCAGAAATGATTTGTTCCCTCGAAAACAAGGATGCATGTTTATCTTGTGGATCCTAATAATATTTAGACTACCTATTGTTATTCGCTCACATCTATAAGTAAAAAGAAGTTTCTTATAATAAATAATACTTATTTTAATTTTCATAATCTATACGCTTTTAAATTTTTGTTTTATTTGCTTAAAATATATAGAAAATTATAGTTATTGATTTTTATACCCTGAACCCATTGAAAATGGGTAAAAAGGGTATAATGTATTTGTGCAAATGTATATAACAGGCAGAAGGAAGCATATCCGATTCCATAAAGTATATATATTCTTGATCAGCATCAACAGCCGAGTCGATCTAGCCATGTCCGTCTGTCCGTCCGTATGTATGAACGCAAGGACCTCAGAAACTATAAGAGCTAGAGACTTCAAATTTGGTATGTAGGTCCTCCTAGGGCCCGCGCAGATATATCAATATCATTAATTTTTTACCTATCGCTACCCCCCTGCTACCACCGAAAAGCTAAAATTTAAGTTAATAACCCAACTTGTATTACCCACTAATTTAAGCCACAATTTATATGCTTTTTAAGAATACACAAATATTCTACTGTTATCTACTGTTATGTCATTAAGATCGGTTAAGAAACACAAAAATTATGTGCGCACGTGTTAGCAGCAGCAAGCGCAAATTCCAAGAACTTCTGTGTACATGTACACACACATTCATGCGCGTCTGCTTTGAATTCTATCAACAGCATTGCAATTGCGATTGTATTGATTTCTGTGCTGCTATTTTAATTGGTTATTTTCTCATTAAAACTCAATTATTGGTGTGGCTGTTGAGTAGAGGCGGCAGTACGTAGTGCAGTCGGATGCAAGTTCGAACCCTGCCAAAAAACTTTTATTTTAGTTTTTAATTTATTTTTATTACTACTAAGAAAACGAGCGCGTAGCGCGACCTGCATTTGGTGTTGAAGTAATAGGGTTCAAGTTATTCCTTAGTCGGGAGCTCCCGACTAGAACCTTTTACTTGTTAAAATTGACACGTGTGGTATGAATATGGTATATTGGGGCAGAATATAGTACAAACTCTGGGTGTCGTTGGGCATAGCTATTGGGGATGTTACACCGCGATGCTTATAAGGAAACACATTTTATGGTTAGGCCCTAAGAGTTTTCTTTTACTGACATTCAGCTTGTTGTCACCTAAAAATATGTATTCAGTTTTATTCAGGGGATGCAAAGCTTTTGCTGGTGTATTCTGCCCGTTGATGGTTTAACCATTTGCTGGGGTTATTACAGCGCAATGCATTTGTTGCAGTGTTATCACAATCGTGTTGAAAACGCACCAGTACCCCATGGCTTAGGTATAAATTGCTATCGATACGCGCCAGTACGAAGCACCGTTGCTTCGTTGCCATTTCGCCAACAAATTTTACACTGCGTTTTAAAAGCAGCACTTTGAAATTTTAAATGGCAAACTCTGCAAAGATTCGCTTTCATAACCCTCAATCGAGGACCGCCACACTATTTGCAGCATGGTCTTCAGATCGAACATAGAAATGAGGACCTGCAGCAGTTAATGTTTTGTTGGTAGCTCACATTTGCAGAGGAGGTTGAGCCTCAGATAGCCCAATTTGAACAAGAACACGAGTTCATTCAGCAGTATCCATCTCGTTCCATACCTTTTTGAATATGATGACGTTGATAGAGGCGTTGATGCTTTTCAACTGCAACTTCGGCCGCTGTAGATAAAATCATCGACGCACTAACAGTGCTTTACTGCTTGTGCTGTCATTGGGTTCATTCTTTTATTAGACCTCTTTATGAAATTACTTGGTTGGCGTGCATTGTCGTTGTGATATTACCATACTATTTACGCTGCTATAAATCACCATAAAACTGTATTAAGACTTCACACTCAAAATTATTACCACTTGATTACCAGCGACGCTTTTATTTAGCTTGGGTGCAGAGTTGCTCACAAGCCGTGACTTGCTTATGCCTCGTTTAGTTTATTTTTGTACATTGGGCAGCTGTCACGGCATTGACTTTTGTGCCGAAGCACCTAAAGTTGTAATGTAATGACTTCCTATAGAAGCCTTCCTCAAATGAGTTTTTTCACCCTTGATAGCTTACCTCTCGAGCGTGTTAACAATACCAAAAATAATGTTAATGATCCAGGTGTCATTATTAATAACAAACTTAAATTCGAATCTCATGTAACGACAGTGGCCAGAATTGTTTTGGGTCTCATCAGAGGAATTTGACAATCCGTGAAGCAAGGCTAGTTGGCCGGTCGGGATCGCTTCGCGACATGGCGGCTACAAAAGTCGTGGCCGGCGTTATGATTGCTCCGTAGCAGTTCGAGATAGGTAGGTGCTGTTAAAATTAGTGGAATCGAGATTAAGGCAAAGTTAGCCCTGTTCACCCTTGCTTGCCGAACGATAAAAAAGAACCAAATGATAAGACCGCGTTTGATTTCGTTTTCTATTATTCCGCAAATATCTTCGATGGTCCTGCAGCACCTTCACACATAAATAGTTCTACCAAACTTCTTGATGTTCCGCTCATATGTGCGCTACATACGTTTGTTCACCTTAAAGTCAAGTTGCTGCTTAGCTTCGCCATCTTTTAACCCTCTCTTGCTCCCTACTTAAGCCTAATTACTCCTCGCTCATGCTGTTATCAGTATAAACCCAGCGGTGATTTTTCTCCTTTAACTTAACATTTGATTGACCCACTCCGTGTGGCAAACTTCATATTATTAATTAACAACTGTTAATTTTTATGCTGTTGCCTACATATCGTTAGGTTTACATACCACATACATATTAATGAATTTAATGTAATTTTTACCCCTCGTCTGTATTGTACGCCGAATTCGAACTCCTATAGCTCCGGGGACCATCGAGCGATCCTTCCGGACGGACTCTATCGAGTTCAGTCACTTGGGCGCCATATGGTCCATGACGACCACCCAGGTAGCATCTAAACTTCCAAATTGACCATACTATCGTCAAGCACTTCTTTTCCGAGGCCGAATAGTTGATGTCTGCCATCGAGAGTTTCTTACTGGCTTATGCAGATACACGTCCCTCTTCTTCGAATCGTCTGCGTAAGGACAGCGCCGAGTCCATAGTCGATACAATACGAACATCATGTCAAAGTCTGGACATGCACGGGTCGGGGCAGAGATCCGGCGCTCCTTTAGTTGTACCAACACTGCCTGCTATTCTGTGTTGCGCGATCTCACATTTTTCTTTCTCTTGATGCAAAATTTGAAACGAATCACCGATACCACGATGCCATTCCCAGACGCTGATGCAGTTCTACTTTTGAAAGAATAGACACTTTTCCTGCTTTAGCCTCAAATTAGTCTCTCACGCCCGCCTATTTTGATAATGTCGGCCAGATAGGCAAACGTGTAAGGTTCTATTCGCTCTGGAAAGTAGAGCTTGCGGAAAGCTGACTTTCCATTGGTATAGACCCGACCTGGAACCGTAAATGCTGTATACTGCTCGCTACTCTCCTGCATCACGACTTGCCAGTATCCATGCTTCAAATCCATTATCGAGATTAAACGCGCTGGTTGTAGGCGGTCTAATATGTGGTTTATCTGAGTGCAGGGGTAATCATCCGGTAGTCATTTCCCTATCTTCTTTTTCACTAGCACGATCGGCGCGCTTCGCGGGCTTCGGGATTGCTCAATGAATCCCGTCCGGAGCAGTTCCTCCACCTTTTCGTCGATGACGCGTTGCAACGTGGGGTACCTAGTTGTTCTTCATTACTATCCGATGGCTGGCTATATGGGATCCGCCCTCAAGCCCCTCGAATTTCGCCAACTCCTCTTTCAGAAGCACCTGCAATTCAGGCTCCATGCTTGTTGGCTAGAAGTTCTCGCCGTCCAGACTCCAGGCCTGTTGGCCAGACGTCCTCGCCGTCCAGACTCCCTATTTCAGACCATTCACTCTCGCTAGCCTTGTTGCGGATTCCCGCGGCCGGGCTCAGCTCCACGGCTCGTTCGCCTGCTAGCACGAGTCTCAGTGAGTTATGAGAATGATTACCCTGGCCGTGGGATCCGGCCCCTCACTCTCTTGACCGCATCAGTAACATATCCGACGCCGCTTGACGGGTGTTTCCAGTTTCTGGCCGATCATCCTATTGGCCGCCTCTCCTCGTTGCATCGTCGTCCTTACTGCCAGCGGAAGGGTCGTCTGAAATGGGTTGTTTATTACGTTCGTTCATGGCGCCTGCCCGACGCCCGGATATGCGCTTATTCCGCACCCAACTTTAAGTCGCGAGACCAGAGGATACTTCTGACCATGCAGTTTTATTCCTTCGCATTGGACTGCAAAAAGTATGAGCTTGGGTAAAAACAAGAAGTCATGCCTACGGACATACAATTTATATTGTGGGCTCGCGTTCTCGTCCATCCTGCTCAGTTCCTTTCTCAGGATGGTGCATTAACGCCCTCAGGTCCACCACGTACTCCACGTCGGGCAGCCAGCTAGTCAGGGTTCAAACTCGCATTACTTGCTGCCACCTCTACGCAACAGCCACACTAGCCAAAAAAAAAAAATAGTTTCCTGGGCAGGGTTCGAACTCGTAACTGATGGTGATACTTTCCGCCGCCTCTACTCAATAGCAACACCAACAATTAAGGCTCAGTGAGAAAAAAACGAATTCAAATAGCAGCATAGAAAACAATACAATCGCAATTGCAATGCTGTTGATAGAAGCAGACGCGCACATGTATACAGAAATTCTTGGAATTTGCGGTAGCTGCTGCTAACACGTGCGCACCTGACTTTTGTGTTTCTTAACCTATCTTGATGAAATTCAGCAGTAGGTCTTATTGTATAATTCTATGAAATATTCGTGTATTTTCAAAATGACAATCGCATTTAAATTGTGACTTAAATAGGAAGGCAATACATGTTGGTTTACTAACATGATCTAAAGCGTTGCGGTGGTAGCGGGGAGCAGGCGATAGGTGTAAAATGAAAGATACTTGATATATATATACTATTCTAGAAGCTACATGTCAAGTTGGGTGACTCTAGCTCATATTATTTGCCGAAATTGCTCAAAGAACTGGATTTCGATATCGATTTTTATCGATTACTTGGAAACGGGGAAAGTTATTGAATATCGGAAACAAACTCGATCTGTGCGGGCATTAGGAGGACCTACAGCTAAAATTTCAAGTCTCTAGCTCCTATAGGTTCTGATATCCTTGCGTTCATACATACGGACGGACGGACAGACTTACAGACAGACGGATATGGCTAGATCGACTCGGCTATTGATGCTGATCAAGAATATATATACTTTATGGGGTCGGAGATGCTTCCTTTTGCCTGTTTAATACATTTGCACAAATACATAATACCCTTTTTACATATTTTCAATGGGTTCAGCGTATAAAAAGGGAAAAATTTTGGTTCCCTTTTTTTCCCCCTATCTGGCCGATTTTCGGCGCTGCGTGCTAGTCTCTCGTTTGGCTCACCCCACTTAATTAAAATACAGGAAATAAGTACTCAAAGTATTTGTGTGTATGACGAAAAACTATTCGTGAGTAACAGCAAGCAAGCAAAGCTTACAAGCTTGTCAATGAACCTCGCGGTCACGAGCCGAAAATATTGGCGTACAAAAAACGTCCATTATCCAGCGGCGACGAAGTCAAAAAGCGACCAGCGCTTTGGCATAAAAGAATTCGAGACGATTTACTAAGACGACTACAAAAGGCCGCAAGTCATGGAAAAGAAAATCTTAATTGCTATTATATTACACCTCCCGTCCACAAAAAAAAGTTATTGAATAATTATAGTGTCGTCAATAATTAGATTTAATAACATTGTGTAATAGTCTTTTATTTTAAGATAGTATTTCATTTACAGCGGACTAGCAGCTGACTAGGCCCTTACACCGTACAAGATGACCAAGCCTGTTACAACTCGGATATCCTGACCATGAGATAGTCCTCTGTTTCACTTATAATATACTTATACCTACTACACTAAAATCTAATACTACATTTTACCTTTTACAATATATTTTAAGTCTTATCCCTTATACTTAGTATTATGTTGCGTTAGATTAAGTTTACTTATTATGTCTATTAAATCCAGCATTTAATATTTTGAGCACTCCAAACACACTGATAAGGATTTCGAGATAACTAAAAGCCATCAATATCTTTGACAAATATCTGTAATATATGGGCCCTTGTTTATAGGTATCAATTTTCTCGGTACTCCTGCCTTGCTATCAAAGTTTTCCACCATTACATAATCCTGAACATTATATTTATTCTGATTCTAATCTGTTGCCTTTTCTCTAATATCTTTCAAATTTCGTTCAATAACTGTATCTAACTGTCTCATCTCCTCTAACTTTTGCATTAATCCATCACTGACCTCTCCCTTATGCGCTAATCCAAATACAATGCTGAGTGTACTCAACTTTTTCAATAATCCTATCCCAATGTTGTTTACTTTCAGGTTCAGTTAGCTTTGCTATCATGTGACCTAAACTTCTGTTTGTGCTTTCCAGTTGCCCATTCGCTTAAGGAGAACCCGTTGCAATTTTTATAGGTTTCACATTGCTTCCCGTAAAAATGTTTCGAGCTGCGTCCATGTAAAACAGCTCCCCCGATCAGATATTATACAGCTCGGCCTGCTATATGATCAAAAATAATCTTTTAATGAGCTTATAACCTGCCTGCTATTTGTTGTATACAGTCCAAAAAATTTTGTAAAACCTTGCACTACTATGTGGATTTAGTCAAATCGTCTGTTTCTTTTAGGTATACTCTATAATATCCCACCTTTCTTTCCTATCTTAGGTCAATATGCTATACGTTTTAAACAGTTTTCAATATCATAACTTTGGTAGGGTATAACTTCTTTTAGGTATACTCTATAATATCCCACCTTTCTTTCCTATCTTAGGTCAATATGCTATACGTTTTAAACAGTTTTCAATATCATAACTTTGGCCTTCATGTTAGGAAACCAGTATGATTTTCCAATGGGGTCTAACATTTTCTCTCTTCCAATATGCTCCAGTTCGTCATGGTATTTATACAAAACATGGTTCTTCATTCTTTCAAACAGTTTAAGCTCGCCCCTTTCTAATAATTTCATAGCTTCTTGTACTTCTTTATCTTTAGTCTGACAAACTATAAATTTCGTGCCAAAACTACGCGCATCTGTTATCAAAATCGTATTATAAACTCTTAATAAAGCATTCACATGTTGCATTTGCTTACCAACTCTATAAGCTAGCTCATAATTAAATTCTTGCTGCTCTAAGGCCCACATAGCAATTCTCAGGTTAAGATATTCCTTATTTAGCGTTAAAGCCAAAGAGTTACAGTCTGATATAATTTTGAAACGTCTTCCCTGTAAATATGTCCTAAATCAACGAAGTGCATACATAATTTCTAAAGTCTCCAACTTAAAACTGTGGTATTTCGTTCCGCTTCCGTTGTACGCTTAGAAAAATATAATATGGGACAGTTTTTCTTTCAATTACCCAAAACAATTCATCTCTTTTTCTTCGAATTTAAATACTCTATCTTTTCTTAGTAAATCATACATTTGTTGGCAATTATAGAAAATTTTTTAATGATCTTAAGTATAAACAAAGTCCAAGAAAACTTTGTACCGCTTGAGTTTTATAGGGAATGGGAAAGTTCTTTACCACCTCAAGCCCTTTCACGTCAGCTTTTATACCCTTCTTTGATATTTGAAATCCAAGACAAAGTTAGTCTTGCATAAACTCACTTTTTATTTAATCTCAACTCTAATTTGTTCTCAACTAACCGCTTAAATACCGATCTTAAGACTTCCAAATTAAAATATATATTTTTACTTGCTATCGTAATGTCGTCCATATACGCAACGACTTTATTATCTCGAATTATATATAAAAACTAGCGGGTATAACCCGGCGTTGCCCGAGGACGTATAAAACAAAATTTTCTCAAAAAGCTTTGAAATTTATGGTAACGGACGGTAAACATATTACTTTCATACACTGGTGTGGGTGGAATTTCACAAATCACTGAAACACGTATACATAAAGTCCTTATTTAGAGCTTTGAAAATAAGTTTGAAGCAAATCGGACAATACTTAAAACTTCATCAAAAAAATTTTGCGAAAAATGGGAAACACGCCTTAAATGATTTTTTATATAGATCACCCAACAAATCTTTGACCCACTTTTCCACCAAGGACGAATGGACTTTTGGAAAAGTGTGGAACACCCATCAAATGAGTTTGAACAAAGATCTTTGAAAATGATTTTGAGGCCGAATGGATGGTAAACAAAAGAGTTTCATACAAACGTTTTTCGCGATTTTTCCACACTTGCGGGTGGCATTTCCCAAAACCTAAAACTATAGTGAAAATTTCAGCTTCCTAGCTCTTACGGTTTGGGCTGTGCGTTGATCACCAATCAGTCAGTCAGGACAAACAGTTTTATAATAAGAGGTATACTCTTGATACATTTAGTAAATACTCGAGAAGCCGTTTTTTATACCCTGAACCAATTGAAAATTGGTAAAAAGGGTGAAATGTGTTTGTGCAAATGTATGTAACAGGCAGAAGAAAGCATCTCCGACCCCACTTTATATATTCTTGATCAGCATCAATAGCCGAGTCGATCTAGCCATGTCCGTCTGTCTGTCTGTCCATCTGTCCGTATGTATGAACGCAAGGATCTCAGAACCTATAACAGCTAAAGACTTGAAATTTTAGATCTAGGTCTAGGTCAACTTGTATTGCCCACAATTTAAATGAAATTGACTTTTTGATAATACACGAATGTTCTCTAGTACAATATGATATACTGTAGAAAACTTCATTAAGATCGGTTAAGAAACACGAAAGAAAATGTGTTTTGGCAGCCCACGAGTTTGCGTAGAAAGCGCAAATTCCAAGAATTTCTGTATACATGTACACACACACATTAATGCGCGTCTTCTTTTAATTCTATCAACAGCATTGCAATTGCGATTGTCTTGATTTCTGTGCTGCCATTTTAATTGGTTTTTTCTCATTAAGACTTAATTATTGGTGTGGCTGTTGGGTAGAGGTGGCGGCGAGTAGTGCGGTTAGTTGCAAGTTCGAACCCTGCCAAGGGAACTTTTTTTTTTAAATTTATCTTTATTACTACAAAAGCAAACGAGCGCGTAGCGTGCGCTGTATTTAGTGCTGGAATAAGAGGGTTCAGGGTATCCCCTATTCGGGAGCTCCCGACTAGAACCTCTTACTTCTTTATATTGTGTCTATTGTAGTATGTATATGCCTTAAAAGAACACCCTATATACAAGAATAAAGTATGCGGCACTTTGTTGCATACAATAACAATTATACATTAAACAAGCCCAGAGCCACTTTATATATTGGCTCTGGCTCATGTTACGTAGTGCGGCCCACTAGCTGACCATTTATGCTTACGCTGCATATCCCACGCTCCGTCTGAGCGCATTTCATGAGCAACATATAAATATATGCTCACTAACACAGGCATATGCAAGCTACTCACTCTCCCTCTCTTTGTAGCTGTTAACCAATAACAGCATAAGTACATATATGTATCCATAGGCTTAACGCAAAACTTTAAAGGCAAAAAAAGTCATTATTAACACGAAAGCGATATAGCACTGACGTGCTACTGTTTTGAATTATCAATATCTCAAAGGAATACAAACTACATTTCTACACTGTGTCTAAAATGTTTATGAAAAAAGCATCATGCTTTTTTTAAATCATTTTCTAAAATTGTACTAACCGTTTCTGTTTCCATTCGTTCTTTTTCTAACAATTGTCTGCCTAAAAATTTATTTTTCGAAAAGTTTGGTATCCAAAAATTTATTTCTTAGAATTTACTGTCCAATAATATATTTTTTTTGTGTTGTTTATTGTATGGAATCAAAACTTTTTATTACAACATAGTTGGCTTATGTGATTTTACGCACAGCCTATTTGAGTCCCCAGGCTTTATTGTGGACAAACGTCAAAAGCGGCTTTTTTAAATAAGGGTGCATCGTCACGTAGGTAGTCGGGGGACTCTGGGGCATCTCCTATGTCGTGGTTGTCCTCCCCTGAACCCAAATTGGTGATCAGGATGGATGGCCATATTATCCATAGGCCCTATATGTCGGGCGACAATCAGTCTTACCCAGACCTTCGACAAGGAAGGCAAGAGACTGATCGGCGGATATGACTTAGGGTCATATTCCGGCTTGCCCGCCTTATGGATCATATGTATCCTCGCTAACTTCCACTGGGCAGGGAAGTGATGCGTCTTTATTATTGCGTTTTAAATCAAAGTTATAGAAAGGAAGGGGGGAGGGCCTTCAGGGCGGTGTGGCCCGGAGCTTTAGTTCTAGGAAGGACTTTGACGACGTTGACTACCTCCTCCACGCGGATGGGACCGATAGGTGGTGACGCTCGGGTAGTCTCATCGATCTCTTCTGGAGAGGCCGAATTGAATGTTGAAACCCGTTTCTTTAGGTGGCTGGCGCAGGTGTCAGCTTGTTTTCTAGTTCTAGTTTCTGACAGCAGAATTATTCCGATGGCGTGTTTTTTTACTAGGGCCTCCAGCTCTAGTACTTGGCATTCCAGATTAGCACCTTCAGTGGTGTGTTCATTTGGATAGCAACTCGGTTGAAAGGGTAAGGAATTTCTATTGCATACCCAAACCCTGATGTTGCTTTTTTGCCATCCTCTCGATAGCTCGGCTCCTGCCCTTGATGGCAGAGGAAAGTCCTACGCCGTTTCCAGATTCTGTTGTTGCTGCTGTTGCGCAGTCAGCCTCTCCTGCTGCTATTCTCTCAGCAGTCTATTTCGCCTAGCTTGTGCTGGTCCTTGTCGCTGGTTAGAGCTCGGGGTGTTGTTCTCTGTGCTGAATGCAGCTAGTCCTCTTCTTGTTCAGTGGGTGCTGTACGGGGGAAGTCAACAGGTGTAGGGCCATGAACTTTATAGCTGCGGCTTCGGCTAGCTTGAGTCAGTGGGAGATTTTTCATTTTGGCGGGCTTTGGGGCCCTCGCACGCTTTGTATATTCGGTGAACCACTCGCAGCCCTTATAGTGGGCAGGGTGGTTACCACCGCAATGGGCTCATGTTGCCGGAACTGAGTCGGGCCATGTGCAATCAGCAGAGCGATGATTGAGCCCCCATTTAACGCATTTGCGTTGTTTTCTATAGTATGTGGCCGTGTGCCCGTACTTTTGACATCTATGGCATTGCCCCACATCTTGGCTTCTTCGAGTAATCTAAACCTTGACCACCTGCTAGCACAACTTCCTGATGGTAAGAGCCTCCTTGTTGTTGGCCGCCGGTTGCAAGTTAATGAAGTGAATATTCATGGGCTCCTTGGTGACATTGCTGCTCGGATTGTGTACGTAGAAAACGGTATGGCCCGGGCTGCGCAGGTCGTCGATGAGCTCTCGGTTGAGTGTAGAGTAGTGGAGGCCTTTAATTACTATGCGGTAGGGCTTCTCCTCCTGCAGCTGTTATGAGTAGAACTCAATTTTATGTTTATCCAGTTTCTATATGATGGCCCTGTATTTGGGCACATCATTGGCCAGGAGTCGCATAGTACTACCTAGGTTGGATTTGATGGTCAAGCTATCCGCTACTTGGGATAGTATGAGCGACACGTCGTTGATGTCGTCAATGCGATTTAGGACGATGGTGGGTGGCTTCTTTCGTCCGGTGGGGGCATTGTTGTTGGCGCTTCTTTCAGGCACGGGGGAACTGGTGCTGGCATGGGCGACAGCGTTGGGCTGGCTGCCGCCCCCAACCTGAGGAGTCGCTGAGGCAGGCAAGTTCTCTTCTTGGACTGGGTTTATCTGGTCGGGCTCAGATTCGTCAGTATCCATGTCTTCGTCGTTATCGGGTGGGGCCAAGAGACATATGTATCGGGAGCATGGGTGCCAACTGGACTGGGGTCAGTCTTGTTCTGTTTTCGCCGCGCGACAGGTGGGGACCTGCTGTTTAAGACTTTGCGCTTTTCGTTTTATTTCGCCTGTAATTGAATCATTCGAGCCGCGGCTGCGGCAGGTGAATTGGGTTTGACGATATCTATTATACGCACTACGGCGTGAACGGGGTCTCTGCTCACAATAGCACCAGCATGTGGGCTGCTGCCGCTGTCTTAATAATATATTATCTTACATCATTTCTGCCAACAATTTACTCCCAAATACCCTACTATCCCACATAAATACTTGCTTAGTCTGTTTTTTTGAATTTGGTGTCAAGTTATTTTCTGTATTCTTCATATGTTTATGTCTACTCTACAAAAATCATTTTCAGAGCGCTCGGGTCAATATTTAAATCACAAGCCTCCATAAAATGCCCAATGCTATTGCTCGTCAGCCACCACTTTTTAATGAAGATGGATTTTTATTGATTCCAAATTGCAAAATGTGGTTGGCGGTGCCCGATTCTATGAGGCATTCTGCAAAAATTGATCTGTCAATGTTATCATTAATATGAGTTTGCCTGTCTTACATAATTATTTTCATCCTTTCCAGCGTGTGTCTTTCTTTAAGGGCCTTGAGCTATTACATGGTTTGTGGCACCACATCCATAGCACGAACTATGCTCTCTTATGGGCTTCAAACAGTTAAATGCCCAGTGCCTCATGTAATTGCAATTAAAACAACGCTTATTCTTAGGTATTGCATTAATGTTAGCTGCCGCCGACTTTGCACCTCCTTTTTCACCAGAACCGCCATGCTGCAGTAGAAGCACATTTGCGAATGCTTGTTGAATCTTCTCTGGGTCATCAAAACATTTTTGTTTGGCCAGTAGTCTCAAATTTTCCTTTGGAATTCCTTCAATACGACCATCTAATAGCTCCTCATCGTCCCTACTGAGACCACGAGCCAACATATAATAGTTTTACTCTCGAAGTACAAACCTAATTTTTGGGAAGGCTGCCAAAGGCGCGTGAAAAACGTGCGTCGCAGCTCAGAACTTGCCAGTTTTTGATCCGACAGCTCGTTCACTGACTTCACACCAAAGGATCCATATGCAACTACTGTTATGCATTACCTTTTAGTTTGGTAACACACTACACTCGAAGTTGCATATCATTCAGCTGATAATCTTCAGCGTCACTTTTTAATTGCAAAATCCAATTGCGCACAGACGTCTCGCCCTTACAATCCAATAGGATTTCCGTAGCCAATTAAAATGTGGCCGAAGTCCATTTCCGCTTTGTCGCTTGAAGCAAATGAATTTCATCACATGCAGCTTCGGTGACGTCATCATTGCGGAATTCAATGGAAAGATCAATATTTTTGTTGTTTTTGATAGCGTAAGTTTCGATGGCGCCGTTGTCGTCAGCATCACTAAATGCGATATTGTCGTCGTCTCCTTCTATCTGTAGTTGTTGATTGGCATTGACGGCTTGCAAGCGTATTAGTTGGGGAATATTTTCTGATGCACTTATATCCTGACGCACATTTTTAAAAATTCGGTGCCTTTTAGAATTTCTTTCTTCCGCATCCGCACAATATTTGTCTGTGATGCCTGACTTTCGGCATTCGTTTTGAATTCGTTTGGCAAATTCGATTTTAATTTAAATTAATTATTATTAAATCGAATTTAAAGTCAAATATGGCTTCCAAAGAAAGTTTTGACGACTCAAAAGCGAAACGTAATATGTCTGTTGGATTCTGCAGCAGTCGCATTGCGTTAGAATAAGCAACATTCATGTAAACATGCACTTGACGCAGCTGCTATAAATTGCATATTCTCTTATATCTCGTCACTTGTTCGTTGTTGATTGAAACGAAGCGAATATCTATTTTTGAGCCACAGCCAAATAACCTTGCAATTTATATAAATTCGATAAATAAATTTATAACGTGTTGTTGTGAAAAGCCTATTTTGGCTTTATCGCATTATCTCTTAGCTATAGCTTCAAAACAGTTGTTAAAAAAAGAGTTAGAATGTAGATTAGAAATGCTGGCCTCACATATAGATACAGCGTTAAAATATCAGACTCGATTAGAAACTTTTGACCCAGATGATGAGTATCGTGCCGAGTTTAAAGAACTCTGTATAACGACAAAACCTTGTCTAAGGTCCTTTATTAAGACATTAAGTCCTGCAACGCCTGCAGGCATGCCCGTTGCGGCTCCACGCACTCGTCTTCCGCATCTAGCACTTCCCAAGTTTAGTGGAAAATACTCAGAGTTTAAGAATTTTATTAGCCTTGTCGAAACTCCTGTTCATAACGGTCATGCGATTCCGAGCATAGAGAAATTCAATCATCTGATCTCATGTCTCTCTGGTGAAGCTCTAGGCACTGTTAGAGCGTTTCAAGTCACCGAGGACAATTATTTAAAAGCTTTACACAGCCTGAAGAGAGTATACGACAATGAATGTCTAATAGTTAATGAAAATATTTCGGCTCTCTTTAGCCTGCCAAAGCTAACACAACCTTCTGCGGCATCATTGAGATCAATGATTGATGATGTCTCCACAATACATGGCTCGCTCCTGTCAATAGGTGATGTCAAAAAGACTTTTAACGCAAATCTCATTCACCTCGTTATGAACAAAGTTGACTCAAAGTTGACGATTATGCAATCATTTCAGTAATTGTGAAACGCCCTTGAACCGAAGGCCATTCGATAATGAATTGAATCAGTACAGCAACGGTTTGATTTCGCTAAGGCGGCACCTTTATGCATCAATTGCCTTCGGAGGGGGCACACTGTTGCCAAATGTAAGGCAAAGAAGTGAAATAGATGATCAGATCAAAATCACATCAAAAGGATGTATAGGCAGGCCATGGTGCATGAAGCAGATCTAGATTTCTAGCTCGTAGTGTGGAGAGAGAATCCATCTTATGCATGGATGCAACCTTCAGACAATTCAGTCTGCAATGTAGCAAATACTCCAAAGCGCAGGTTTCAAACTAACCAAACGGTTTCCAAATTCTCCTGAGTTCTCCGCAACAAACGCAGCTAAGCCGATAACGATCTCAGAGTCTGACACAAGCAAAACACTGAGCATGTAGTGGTTGCCGAATTAAGATGTTTTTCAATTCAAGCTACACGATTCATTCATGGGTCTTGGAGCAACAAAGCGGTTAAGCCCTCTGATAATCGAGGCAAAAATCCTACCCCAAGAGCTTTGGCTTCAGAAGTTAAATTGGGAAACTGAAAAATACTTTGATTCAGTTGCAACGAATTAAGATACCACAATACTTACAGAGCCAACTTCACCGATCGAGATACAGTTTGTTTCGCCGATACATAAACAAGAGGGTTGACGCATGCGTTTATATCCGCAGCCATACTGCAGGAGGTTATCGTATTTCATTGTTGATATCCAAATCTAAAGTAGCCTCCCTCAAGACGAAGACTCTTCCCCGACTTGAGCAGAGCGCGGCTCACCTTCTCGCAGATCTTTGCCATCGAGTCAGAAATCTCATAAGATTACCGATTGATCGGACGGTTCTTTGGATGGTACCTTATGGAGAGAGTAATCGTGCGCGACGAGAAGGTGTCCAACCGCTGCGTCCTGCATGAAATCTAGTGAGCACGCCGATGAACTTTCGATGATTTCCGGAGAGACAGATACCGGCGGAGGGGCATCTGATTGAGTTTAAGAATTGGCTCAAAAAGTAATGCATCTGCGGAACCTAGAGTTACCAAAACGGACGCAACTCTGTGATCACGTGGCAGTATACGCGGCGATTACGCAGGCCTATCTGACGTATCGACACGCCCTGCCATCCGGCATCAGCGAATTCATCCGCGAGGAGGTGTGGATAGGCTTTATGGAGATGATGAATGTAATCATCGATGTTCACAGGCCGCCAGGAAGCCACGACGGAGAGACAGTGCTACCAAAACCCCTCGTGTCAGACCCAAGGACGCGCGTCATCCTGAAAGACCACGAAGGGGCACAACGCGGGACGTTTCCCTGAACTCCGTCGAGGACTTTGTGATCCTATTGGAGTTGGAGTTGGAGAGGCACTGCTCGTGGAAGTAGCTCATGGCCAACTTTCATCTGGGCACGGCCTCTTAAAAGTATTGGGAACATGTGCGGCATTTCAAAGTCGACTTCTGCATGCACATTTGGGCCGGCTTAGAGGCAACCAGACCGAACACGATATCATACAGGAGCTGCTACAACAAAGCGCCAGCCGGCGAGGGAGTCAAAGATTATATCAATGACATACGGCAAATCGCCTCGCGATTTCAGAAGCCGCTAAGAGACCTTTAACTGGTGAAGATAATAAAGCGGGATTTGAAGAGCATGACGAAGGACGTGTGTGCGATAAACGTACTCACCGTTGATGAGCCAAGAGTGCATAGAAGTGGGGAGGCATTTTGGTCTCTAACACTGATCGGGATATACGCAACCACTATCTGCAATATGCGAAGCCAATATCTCAAGGGGTCGAGACCAGGCCTTCGTGAGAGGTATGAACCAATCCCGCGTAATCTACTGGAAGTATAGACAATTCGACCACGTATTTAGGGACTGCCTCTCTATAGAGCGGACACTCTGTGACCGCAGTGCGATATCTGTACGCGAAACTGATGAGGGGCTGCGATGATGGCGGAAGACGCGCCTAAGGGGATGGCGACCAAGGAGAAGCAGTCGAGCGGCACCTGACAAAACAAGTAGAAGACAAAAACAATAAGAATATAAATAAGGATATGAATAACGTTACGGATATTACTAGAGAAAAAATCTTAATTGGATTACTATATAAAGAACATCTTCGGGAATACATGTCGACCCGAAATAGGATGGATTGACGCTGACGAGTAGTGAAGGCTAGAGCGTGTTTCCGCAGGCGTAGGATGACGCAGCACCCAATCAACGAATCTGTGAGATGGGCAAATGTGGAAGTCGCTGGTAAAGAGATGAAAGGGCTGTTGGGCACGGGAACCTCTGTCAGTCTGCTGGGACGAAGCTGCCGGGAGATAGTGAAGGAATTATGTTGGGCAGCGGAGCCATACGCTTCAATGGTAAGGACATCTGAGGTCTACTATATTTTGCAGCAGCTGAAGGTGGAGTTAGTTTTAAGACGTCTCTGTAAACATGAAAAATTGGCTCGGTGCAAGATCAATCAATATTCAATGTCGCTGTTTAAAGTAGGTGTTTAGAATAAATTTACTGGATATTAAAAAAAGAGATTAGCCTATCATAGCCTTAGCCTATCATGTAATGCAGCATACATGTATATATGTCAATGCTTAACTGCACATCGCCTCTCTTGGCATGCAAGATCTCGTGAGCAAGAAAGCAATTAATAAATAGATGACTCTCTCGCACTCCCGCGCTCTCTTACCTTTTTTCTTTGTGTGCTTTGATCTTTTTCTACTCCGTTTTCCGCCGTTTGTTTGCGTTGTATACGCTATTAATCTAATCTCTCTTTCTTTTTACATTTTGGTTGCGTTGTTAAAGTAAAGACCCATAATAATGGATCATAAAATTGTCTGTTTAAAAAAAACTTGCCAAAAGCAAATTACGGCAAGACAATCGAGCATACCTTGTTGGTTATGTAATAATGTCGTGCATTCAAAATGTGCGGGTTACACTGGCCTAGTGGGGGATGTCCAACGCAATGGTTTGCATTATAGTTGTGACTCGTGTAGGGAGATTGATGGCGAAATGCGGGCGTTTATGCGGCAGATCAGGACTAGGTTTAAGGAACTGATTGTTGGTTTTCGCAAAATAAACAATCAGCTCACAGCCCTGGATACCCAATTCAATAGCCTAAAGCTGTTTGATGAGTCTAGAGGGTCTAAAAAGTCCACTCCTCGTGAATTGCCGTTGCCAAATACCCTTCAGCTTCCGACTGCAATTCAGCAGCCTACAACCCCGATCACACAGCAGCTCATCTCTTTTGTTAGCTGTCAGGTCTGCTGTGGACACTAGTTCTGTTCCGAAATATGTAATATCGGTATGATAAAATCAAATGATTTATTCGAGTTGTTGGCCGCTAGAAGGCTCGTTGTCCGGACTACCGGCTGTTTTAGGTAGTGATAGTGTTACCATCTGTTCCCAGTGGCACATCAACTTATGTTGCTGCGTCAAAAATTAATTTATTCTCTTGAGCTTGCCTATCAAAATGTTAGAGGACTCAAATCTTATCTTTTTAACCCGTACTTAGATTCTATTTCTCTAAATTTTCAAATTATCGCTTTTACTGAGACCTGGCTTAAGCCGGTCATCTCAGATTCTTCAATTTAAACCTTCAAATACACAACTTATAGATACTCATACCAAAGCCATCTTAACGCTATTAAATTTATATCCTCCCTCCTTTTTGTTGTTCATGGGGACTTTAATTTGCGATTTGAATTAAACTTTCTGTTGCCCTCCTCGTTCAATAAATTTATTGATGGTTTACATGAAAAGTCCTTACGGCAGGTTAACCGGGTGCGCAATTCAAGAAATAGATCTCTTGATCTGATTTTCGGGTTAGTTTTGTTCAAAGGATTGACCCGATTGCACTTCCTGAAGACCCTTTTCACCCAACTCTTTTTTATACCCTTAAACCATTAAAAATGGGTAAAAAGGGTATAATGTATTTGTGCAAATGTATGTAACAGGCAGAAGAAAGCATCCGACCCCATAAAGTATATATATTCTTGATCAGCATCAATAGCCGAGATGATCCAGCCACGTCCGTCTGTCTGTCCGTCTGTCCGTATATATGAACGCAAGGAACTCAGAACCTATAAGATCTAGAGACTTAAAACTTTAGCTGTAGTGCCTCCTAGTGCCCGCGCAGATCTTTGCCATCGTGTCAGAAATCTCATAAGATTACCGATTGATCGGACGGTTCTTTGGTCTGATTCCGAAGTCACGCTTCATTGAATTCGGTCACATCCTTCGTCTTTGGCAACATTTGTGTCGAATCGAGTGGCTGAACTGCAAGAATGAACAGAGAAAGCTGGATGGCGCCACGTACCTACAAAGCAAAACCCAGCAGAGATTGTTTCAAGAGGCTGCGATGTTGATGAGTTACTTTCATTTTTGAAGGAACCAAGAGAATCCTGGCCGTTTAACCATCATCTGATGACAGATGAGATGCGTACCCTAGAAGTACGCAAAACAGCTGTTGGACTAGCAGCTATGGTAGACCGACCAGATATCTTGGAAAATATGGATAGTTGCTCATCGCAGGCCAGTCTGCTGAGAGTGTTTGCTTATATGTTCCGCTTTATTCAAAAATGTAAAAATCGAGAAGTACAATTTAAGAGAATCCCTACGGCGCTCGAAAGAAACTAAGCTTTCGATAAAATAGTTGAAGTTATCCAACAAGTTGAATTTGAAGATGACATAGATAGACTTTGAAAGGGCACAAGCGTGGGTCATATCCTACAGCGTCTCAGTCCATTTATACATGAGTATAATGGATCTTGGTGCTCCTTTTCGTTGTTGCGAGTAGGGGAACGTTTTGTAAATGCTTTAATTTCAAATGATGCCAAATTTCCTCTACTTTAAAAAAAGCTCGCAATACGCTAGAAGCAGGTACCCGCATTTGACGAATTGTCATGCTGGCCCATGAGCGACTTTGGCTAATCAACGCTCAAGAGGTCTATCGTCAGACAGTGAGATCATGTATCCGTTGTTTTTAATGCAAACCTCGTCTGCTAACACAAACTATGGGAAATTTACCAGCAGACCGACTCTGAGCGCTCATACATTTTTAAATGGTTTTTCAAAGGTTTGCGGCCGTCGAGGAGTCCCGCAGGCCGTCCATTGCGGCAACGCGATGAACTTCGTCGGAGCAAGTCGCCAATTTCAGGAGTTGCGAGTTCAAATCGAGGAAGAGGCGGACGCAATTCGCGAATTCGCAATAAAAGAGCGAATACGAATTTGCGTTTATACCGCCAAGAGCTCTGCACTTCGGGGGTCTGTGGAGGGCAGGTGTGAAGTCTGCAAAGCACCTACTCCTACGGACGGTAGGCAGCCTGTTGCTAACGGTCGAAGAGCTGCAGACGACTTTTCTTGCAGTAGAAGCCCTCAATTCCAGTCCCCTGGGAGCAATAAGCGAGAACCCAAGCGATGGCGATGCTGTAACGCCAGGCAACCTACTGGTGGGAGGCCCATTGAGGGCTCTGCCTGCAGGGACTCACCTCCTTGAATCGATGGCGAGCTGTCAAGCAAAAGTTTTGGCTGCGATGGTCTAAGGAGTATGTGGACGGACTGTAAAGGGCGGAGCGAGAGCGCAACAAAGCTTTATCAGTCGCTCTGGGAGCGAATTCACCTCGCTTCGCCGCCTAAACTTAATTTAGGCTTAAGAAGTTCAGTTGTCGAATAATAACAAAGCGATAAGCACGAAAACGCATAATCTGCCTTTTAAAGCCACCAAAGTTTGTTTTTTAATTATACAAAATACTATAATTTCTCAACAATTGTGCGTGTTTTTATACAATATTCTAAACCAAGCCATAATCAAAATAACAGTAACAAAATAAAATGTAAGCCATCATGTTTGAAATACTAAAGAATTAAGATCTAATGGAATTTGATGCGTTGCAATATTTTGATATCTCTGAATTTATTTTCATTTGGCTGTGAGTGGGCAACCAACAAAACAGTTTAATAATTGCCGTTTTTATACTTTAATATTTTCGTAAGCTAAAGGCAACAAATTAAAACTGGAAGCGGATGTACTTTATGAAAACAAATCTCGACGTTGTAAAGTGTCACCCAGAATTAAATGGGGGCCAAGCGGCAATGTCGGTATATAGACTTTATATAAATCATAAAATACCTCACTTTATTATCAGGCGTTGATTATTATAAGAAATAAATAAGTGTCACAACCGACACCACGCTGGCATCTTTCAGCACAACATTAAATTTTGATGCCAATTTAGCTAGATTGGACTTTTCTTATGCCGACAAGCAGCCGGTTCACTTGATTAAACAGAAAATTGGCACTCTCAGGCAGGTCTTACAGTTCTACGGCGAGGTTGAGGAAAAGCTCACATTGTTGGCAAACAAAACTATCATGGAGTATGATGCCTATCACAGCACTTTACTGATAAGTACAAAGCAGACGAACTTCGCGTGTACATATCTGGAATTAGAAGGAACCTTACCGATGTTCCGTTCTCAGCTTATCCCAAAGATTTGCCTCAAAACTACCAGCAAACAAAAAACAAGGTGACTAGAAAGAGAAAGGATACAAAAGAGGGCAAGAAAAAAGCCCATACTTAGAAAAGAACCTAAGGGGCCTGTCACAGGGGGGCTTCCGCGATCACGATCTCGTAGAAAAAATGGATGCAGATCCAACATCTTCCTAATTTTATCAACCAACAAACTTTTACGTTAACAAGCCCAACAGGGATACAGTTAGGGGGTGTCAGCCAAGTCTACCGTACGAACTAGTAATTTTAAAAGCTCAAACAGTTTGGATAGTCAAAGTGAAAGGAGCCGTAAGAGAGTTAATCTTATATCTCAAGTGGACCCTCGTCAGGAAGATTATGAACACGGAAAGAAGGCAGTGGGTCATGAAATAACTACATTAAACCCATATTGGGACTCCTCGTAACTCCATTCGACTTGTCTCGTAAATGTATGTTTTCGATGCTCGTAATTCAGAGCCCATTCTTCTTACAAAAATTGACGAAGTACAGTTTTCTCCAGTTGTGACCAGTATAAAAAAAATCAAGTGAAAACATAAAAACTGCACTTATATATATAAATATATATATATATAAATTATTTTTTTGTTAATTTTACTGCAAGGTCGGAAAACGCAAGTGCGTTTGGGTCGCTCCCTATCTGTCATTAATATTATTTATGAATTTACTCAATTAATTTAAATAGGCAAAAAAAAGCTTTGTTGAAGTCGCTGCAGACTCTGTAAAATAATTGAAACAGGTAGTTTTACAAAGAATTTTCTCTCGGCTTAAGGATTCACCTACCTGATGTCTTATGTGGCGGCCCACAATAGCGCAGCGTGTGGTGCGATCCGAGAAACGCGGGAAATTTTGCAGGAGCTTCCATTAACATAAGTTTTCTTGCCGCGGTTGATGGAAGTATGGCATTTGCGACTTTCCACCAAAGACTAGTGGTCATTTTGTCAGATGCTGTTTATTATTTACTATTTGTTGTGTCACATTCTGTTTTCATGTTGAATGCGTGCTGGCCGTAGTTATAAGAGCTTCGGAAACAGATTACCCAGTCCGATATAACATATAGCATACCCCAACTGTAGCCAGAAGCGCGACAGAGGTAAATAATTGTAGTATTAGGAATTTTTCTCCCCCCCAGTTTTTAATAAAGTTTCGCTATAAACACAAACATAAACTTATATCATAAGTAACTACGTGATCGTTAGTTAGTTGTCGGGGATATTTATTTATTTATTAATACTTGTAATATACGTTGTCGATGGTGAGTGTGAATATTCATTTATTTATTATTGTGTGTCGATAGTATTAGGAATAAAGTATAAGTTAGATGGTACCTTATGGAGAGAGTAATCGTGCGCGACGAGAAGGTGTCCAACCGCTACGTCCTGCATGAAATCTAGTGAGCACGCCGATGAACTTTCGATGATTTCCGGAGAGACAGATACCGGCGGAGGGGCATCTGATTGAATTTAAGAATTGGCTCAAAAAGTAATGCATCTGCGGAACCTAGAGTTACCAAAACGGACGCAACTCTGTGATCACGTGGCAGTATACGCGGCGATTACGCAGGCCTTTCTGACGTATCGACACGCCCTGCCATCCGGCATCAGCGAATTAATCCGCGAGGAGGTGTGGATAGGCTTTATGGAGATGATGAATATAATCATCGATGTTCACAGGCCGCCAGGGAGCCACGACGGAGAGACAGTGCTACCGAGGGACCCAAGGACGCGCGTCATCCTGAAAGACCACGAAGGGGCACAACGCGGGACGTTTCCATGAACTCCATCGAGGACTTTGTGATCCTATTGGAGTTGGAGTTGGAGAGGCACTGCTCGTGGAAGTAGCTCATGGCCAACTTTCATCTGGGCACGGCCTCTTAAAAGTATTGGGAACATTTGCCGCATTTCAAAGTCGACTTCTGCATGCACATTTGGGCCGGCTTAGAGGCAACCAGACCGAACACGATATCATACAGGAGCTGCTACAACAAAGCAACAAGCCGGCGAGGGAGTCAAAGATTATATCAATGACATACGGCAAATCGCCTCGCGATTTCAGAAGCCGCTAAGAGACCTTTAACTGGTGAAGATAATAAAGCAAGATTTGAAGAGCATGACGAAGGACGTGTGTGCGATAAACGTACTCACCGTTGATGAGCCAAGAGTGCATAGAAGTGGGGAGGCATTTTGGTCTCTAACACTGATCGGGATATACGCAACCACTATCTGCAATATGCGAAGCCAATATCTCAAGGGGTTGAGACCAGGCCTTCGTGAGAGGTATGAACCAATCCCGCGTAATCTACTGGAAGTATAGACAATTCGACCACGTATTTAGGGACTGCCTCTCTATAGAGCGGACACTCTGTGACCGCAGTGCGATAACTGTACGCGAAACTGAAGAGGGGCTGCGATGATGGTGGAACACGCGCCTAAGGGGATGGCGACCAAGGAGAAGCAGTCGAGCGGCACCTGACAAAACAAGTAGAAGACAAAAACAATAAGAATATGAATAAGGATAAGAATAACGTTACGGATATTACTAGAGAAAAAATCTTAATTGGATTACTATATAAAGAACATCTTCGGGAATACATGTCGACCCGAAATAGGATGGATTGACGCTGACGAGTAGTGAAGGCTAGAGCGTGTTTCCGCAGGCGTAGGATGACGCAGCACCCAATCAACGAATCTGTGAGATGGGCAAATGTGGAAGTCGCTGGTAAAGAGATGAAAGGGCTGTTGGGCACGGGAACCTCTGTCAGTCTGCTGGGACGAAGCTGCCGGGAGATAGTGAAGGAATTATGTTGGGCAGCGGAGCCATACGCTTCAATGGTAAGGACATCTGAGGTCTACTATATTTTGCAGCAGCTGAAGGTGGAGTTAGTTTTAAGACGTCTCTGTAAACATGAAAAATTGGCTCGGTGCAAGATCAATCAATATTCAATGTCGCTGTTTAAAGTAGGTGTTTAGAATGAATTTACTGGAAATTAAAAAAAGAGCTGAGCCTATCATAGCCTTAGCCTATCATGTAATGCAGCACACATGTATATATGTCAATGCTTAACTGCACATCGCCTCTCTTGGCATGCAAGATCTCGTGAGCAAGAAAGCAATTAATAAATAGATGACTCTCTCGCACTCCCGCGCTCTCTTACCTTTTTTCTTTGTGTGCTTTGATCTTTTTCTACTCCGTTTTCCGCCGTTTGTTTGCGTTGTATACGCTATTAATCTAATCTCTCTTTCTTTTAACATTTTGGTTGCGTTGTTAAAGTAAAGACCCATAATAATGGATCATAAAATTGTCTGTTTAAAAAAAACTTGCCAAAAGCAAATTACGGCAAGACAATCGAGCATACCTTGTTGGTTATGTAATAATATCGTGCATTCAAAATGTGCGGGTTACAGTGGCCTAGTGGGGGATGTCCAACGCAATGGTTTGCATTATAGTTGTGACTCGTGTAGGGAGATTGATGGCGAAATGCGGGCGTTTATGCGGCAGATCAGGACTACTCACAGCCCTGGATACCCAATTCAATAGCCTAAAACTGTTTGATGAGTCTAGAGGGCCTAAAAAGTCCACTCCTCGTGAATTGCCGTTGCCAAATACCCTTCAGCTTCCGACTGCAATTCAGCAGCCTACTACCCCGATCACACAGCAGCTCATCTCTTTTGTTACTCAGTTAGCTGTCGGTATGATAAAATCAAATGATTTATCCGAGTTGTCCGCTGTTGTAGAAGTTCCGAAAAAGCGATAGCAACAAATAAATTTACAGAGGCCGCTAGAAGGCTCGTCGTCCGGACTACCGGCTGTTTTAGGTAGTGATAGTGTTACCATCTGTTCCCAGTGGCGCATCAACTTTTGTTCCTGCGTCAAAAATTAATTTATTCTCTTTAGCTTGCCTATCAAAATGTTAGAGGACTCAAATCTTAACTTTTTAACCCGTACTTAGATTCTATTTCTTTTAATTTTCAAATTAAGCCAGTCATCTCAGATTCTTCAATTTAAACCTTCAAATATACAACTTATAGATACTCATACCAAAGCCATCTTAACGCTATTAAATTTATATCCTTCCTTCTTTTAGTTGTTCTTGGGGACTTTAATCTGCGATTTGAATTAAACTTTCTGTTGCCCTCTTCGTTCAATAAATTTATTGATGGCTTACATGAAAAGTCCTCAATAGCCGAGTTGATCTAGCCATGTCTGTCTGCCCGACAGACAGACCCTTGAACACAAGGGTCTCAGAACCAATAAGAGCTAGAGACTTGAAACTTTAGCTGTAGTACCTCCTAGTGCCCGCGCAGAACGAGCTTGTTTCCGATATACGAAAACTTGCCCTGTTTCCAAGTATTCGCTAAAACTCGATATCGAAATCCTGTTTTTTGAGCAATTTTGGCAAATATATGAGCTAGAGTCACCAAACTTGACATGTAGCTTCTAGAATTGTATATATATATCAAGCATCTTTTATTTCATACCTATCGCCACCAAATCAACTTGTTTTGCCTATCAATTTAAGCCACAATTTATATGCAATTGATTTTTTGAGAATACCCAAATATTCTTTATTCTATTCTACAATAATATGTACTGTCGAAATTTTCATTAAGATCGGTTAAGAAACACAAAAGTTATGTGCGCACGTGTTAGCAGCAGCAAATTCCAAGATATTCTGTATATATGTACAAACACACATTCATGCGCGTCTGATTTGATTATATCAGCAGCATTGCAATTGCGATTGTATTGTTTTCTGTGCAATTTGTTTTTTTATTTTAATTTTTCTTTATTACTGCTAAAGCAAACGAGCGCGTAGCTCGAGCTGCATTTGGTGTTGGAAGAAGAGGGTTCAGAGTATCCTTTAGTCGGGAGCTCCCGACAAGAACCTCTTACTTGTTTTTTTTAATAAATGTTTATTGTATTGAATCAAAGATGTCGCGGTTGGAGGGTGTCCTTGAACGATCTTCTCTTGAGCCTCCTGACTACACACCTCCCAGCGAGGTTTCTTGCTTCCCGGCTGCAGTGTCGCTGCAAGCTTTCGTTGTACCGGTTGGCGAATGCTCTGACTTGGCTGTCTATGGTCTCCATTTTGAGGTCTGTGTGCAAGATAGAATTCCTGACGTACCAGTCAGCACCGGTCATTCGGCGCAAGGCCAAATTTTGGAGTGTCTGAATCCGTCTTCGATTTGTACGAGATGCAATGCCCCAAACCTGGATACCGTATTTCCAAGTTGTTGCTACCTCGACGTTGGCAATGGGCTGTTGGAGTTTAGTAGCCAGTTGGCCTTGGCCATCTTATAACGGCACTGCTTGATGTTCCACCAGCGTGCCCAGTTCTCAAGCAAGTGGATGTATTCCTTGGCCCCGTCATTGGCTTCGTACTCGCAGTGTGCGGAGTAAAATATTGGCACGTCATCGGCAAATGTGGCCATCAGGTATTTGCCTGGGGTGGCAAACTCATGTAGGTCATCCGGAGTGGGGATGTCTGCCGTTTACAAATTGTAAAGAAAGGGGTCCAGTACGCTGCCTTGGGGGACGCCCCCGTTTAGTTTGCGAACAGGAGCGACTGCTGCTCCAACTTTGACTTCGAACTTTCGCTCCATTAGATAAGAGCGCTGAAGTAGAAAGAAGATGGCGGAAAGAATCACCTTGATGTTTTGGAGAAATCCATCAAACTAGACTCGGTCGAAGACCTGCTTAACGTCTACATAGACTCTATAGCAGAAGTCTTTGTAGTTGTAAGCCTTAAAAATATGGTTAATCACTCTATGAACCTGTTCAACAGCGCCATGCCCTCCCCTGAACTCAAATTGGTGATCAGGAAGGATGGCCATGTGATGTATAAGCCTTGCAAGGGCGACAATCAGTCTTTTCCAGACCTTCGACAAGGAAGGCAGAAGACTGATCGGCCGATATGACTAAAAGTCATGTTCCGGCTTGCCCAAGTTATGGATCATATAGATCCCCGCTAACTTTCATTGGGCTGGGAAGTGTTGAGTCCTTAATATGGCGGTAAAGATCGACGTTATAAAAAGAAGCATGCGCGCATTGGTAGGGCCTTCAGACTGGTGTGGCAGATTCCATCATGGTTCGGTGCTTTAGCCCTGGGAAGGGCTTTGACGACGTTGATAACCTCCTCCACGCAAATGGGGCCGATAGGTGGTGACATCTGAAACGGAAGGTGTAAACCGTTCCTCCAGGTGTTTGGCGAAGGTATCAGCTTGCTCTTCGTCTGTAAAGTAGTATTTACCATTGTGGCGAAGAAGGAGAACGGTTCACCAGGGTTGGCGCTTCAGGTTTTTAGTTGCTCGCAAGAGCGAGTGTCCTGAGTCATGGGTATAGTCCATGCTCTCCAACCTTCTAGAGAAGGATAAGTCTTTGAGTCTTCGAAGGGCCTCCTTGAGTTGCCGCTCCTCTCTTCACCACTCCGCCTTGTCCCACGCATGCTGTGTCGTCTGGAACCTGCGTCTGCACCGCCTCTTGATCCTGAGCAGGTTGGCTATATCTGCGAGCAGTCCGTTGCCAGCACTATCCAGCCGCCTGCCAACCGGTGGTGAAGTGGCTTAGGCAGCTGCTGCGCGAATCTATGCGTTGAGCAACTCAATGGCGTCCTCTATATCCCGTCTAGTGCAGATTTCGGTGTTGAGGTGAATACTTTCACTCATCTGTCTCTGGAATACACCGAGATCAGTGCAAGCGTTGATCAGCGTCGGTATTGCACTGACCACCCTGGCCCAGCTCTCCAGGGTAACTAGCAGGGCCAGGTGGTCGCTGGGGAGATACCAGTCGTCAGCGATTGAGAAGAACTGGTCAGGGATCCCCTGGTAAATGGCGAAGTCTAGTCCACCCCCATTGCTGTTATTTGCGCCCCACAGCCAGTGAGGTGCCATCCAGTCGCCTCCCACCAGATATCTGCTTTCAGCCGAGTTAAGTATGACGTTGAAGTCATCAGTCGACTTCTGCTCATTTGGTCTGCAAAAGACTGCTCAAAAGTTCACGGTACCAGCTACATTTCACAGTCGAGTATTGGTAAACACGATTCGTAATACTCAATTGCGGGAAATGAACCAAGTTACTCCGGACGAGGACAGCTCAGCCACCGCTAGCTGAGCGATTTTGTGTCCACTGTACAGAGTACTCCTCGATGCCAACGATTTTGGGGAAACTAGGACCATTGGCGTATTTTGTAGTAGCTCAGCCACCGCTAGCTGAGCGATTTTGTGTCCACTGTACAGAGTACTCCTCGATGCCAACGATTTTGGGGAAACTAGGACCATTGGCGTATTTTTGTAGTAGGGCCTCCAGCTCTAGTACTTTACGTGAAATGCCATTGGCATTCCGGATTAGTACCTTCAGGGGTATGTTCATTTGGATAGCAACGCGGTTAAAAGGGTAAGGATTTGTCTATGTTTATAGCTTGCGCTGGGCCTTCTCTCTGGCTAGAGTTGGGGCCGTTGTTCTCTTTGCTGAATGCAGCTAGTCCTCTTCTGGTGGCAGCAGCGTATGAAAGCCCTTCTACTTGTTCAGTGGGTGCTGTACGGGGGAAGTCAACAGGTGTATGCCCATGAACTTTATTGCTGCAGCTTCGGTTCGCTTAAGTCAGTAGGAGATTTTTCATTTTGGCAAGCTTTGGGGCTCCCGCACGCTTTATATATTTGATGAACCACTCGCAGCCCTTATAGTTGGCAGGGTGGTTACCACCGCAGTGGGCTCATGTTGCCGGAACTGAGTCGGGCCATGTGCAATCAGCAGAGCGATGATTGAACCTGCATTTAACGCATTTGCGTTGTTTTCTATAGTATGTGGCCATGTGCCCGTACTCCTGACATCTTTGGCATTGCAGCCTATCCCGACTTCTTCGAGCAGTCACCACCTTGACCACCTGCTTGTACAGCTTCCTAATGGAAGGAATTGTTCAAAACACCCTACCCAGCTTTTACGGATTGGGCTGAGCGTTTATCACCAATCAATCAGTATGTCAGTCAGGACAATCAGTTTTACAAATAAAGATATCAAATAACACATCGAGTCTGTTAAATGACAATGGCCTTTATTGATCATTCTCTACCAATTCAGAATAAGTGTTGGGACTGCCGTCCTTATTCTGATAACCAATCTCTTGTCGCTATAACCCTGTTACTCGGAGAATCTCACTCCGCCCATGGACGATATCTTTCCGCCTTAACCCAATTACTCACAACCGCTCCGAGTCATCACTTCGTACTGCGGCCATTGGTCCTGGGTCTATTTATACTACGGAGAAACGAGACATGAGCTCTATTTCAGGATAGGACATACAAGCGGGAAACACAAAAGTTTTGTTAAGAAGGAACCGCTGAACTACTCAGAACAATTTTTAATACATCGTAGTACATCTTTTGCCTCATTAGCAACGGTAGAGATATAAAAACTGAAGCAGAGCTGATAATCAAAGAGCTTATAATAAGGGAAACATTAAGCTAAACTAATCACCCAGCGAGATATGATAGGCCTCCCTGGTTCTCAAGAAATCTAATGAAATTAACAAATGTGAAGTCGAGGTCGAGTCCTTCGTTGTAGTTGCCTTCAGTTTGCAAATAATCCTAAGCAAATGTTTAACTTTATCAACTCTAAACGAATGGCATTTACTTTGACATCTTCGGTTAAGTTTGCAGATGAGAGCGCGAATACTGATCAAGGCATTGCCGATCTGTTCGCAAACTTTTTTCAAACAACCTACTCCTCCTCTAGGTATAATAAAAATCAACCTTGCCCTTATCAGTTACAGAGGTCAAACTGCATCCTAAATCCTATTGTTAGTAAAAGTTCGCTTCTCAGCGACCTTAACACAATCAGGACGGCTTGTGTGCTCAGGTACTGTGCTACATCACTATGTAAACCTGTCTTACAACTTTTTAATTATCTGTGCCCACTTCATTTTGCGACCATTTGGAAATAATCACACATTATCCCTCTCAATAAGATAGGGAGTATGTCCGATGTCGAAAATTATAGATATGTTTCCAAATTATCCGCTAAACCTTAAGCTTTTGAGAGAATCATAACATCTCAACTGCAACATTTATGTAGTTCTATATTTATACTTTCCCAGCATGGGTTCGTGAAGCGCAGATCTACAACCACCAACCTTCTCGAGTTAACTTCGCTTGTAATTGATGGGTTTAAGAAAGGAATGCAGACTGGCGTCATCTATACTGATTTCAGTAAGGTTTTCGACTCTGCCAACCACTCCTTACTGCTTCATAAATTATGCCTTCTCGGCGTCCCAGTCAATCTCTTGAACTGGATTTCAGAGTATTTGTGTAACAGAACCCAAAAGTTTATTTTCAGAAATTCGTTTTCTGGACGTATTCTGGTGACTTCCGGTGTTCCTCAAGGAAGTCATCTTGGTCCGCTACTCTTTACTCTTTTCATCAATGACCTTCCCTCCATACTGTCCCACTCTCGAGAATTAATGTATTCTGATGATGTGAACATAAGACTTGCATATAAAGATATGGCACTATGTATCTTTTACAAGCCAACATTGATGCTTTTCAGCCTTATTGTCTAGCACACCTCTTAAATTAAAACTGCTTTAACTTTAAGGTATCGAATTTCTATAGAATCCCTCCTTAATTGGTTTCTTACATCCTTGATAGCTTACTGCTCGAGCGTGTCAACAGTACTTCTAAGGAAGTTAATGATCAAAGTGTCATTCTTGAACATAAACTTAAATTCGGCACTCATGCTAAGACCCTGGTCAATAAGGCCTGAATTGATTTGGGTTTCATCAAGCGATGGTCAAAGGAAACGACAAAGATCCTTTATATGTCTTTGGTACGACCTATACTAGAGTATGCCTCATTTATCTAGTCGCCACAATACTCTATTCATCAAGACAGAACTAAATCTTTACAGAAACGATTTTTGTTGTTCGCCCTTCGTGGTTTAAATTGGGATCCTCGGGTGCGGTTTCCGTCATACTCCAGTAGAATTCTGATGATTATTCTTCCTTCATTAATAAATCATACATCTATGCTTGGTGTTCTCTATCCCCATAAGACTCACACGTAATTATACACCTTTATCGCTTCAATTTTGTTCAACTAACTATGCCTAACTATTAAATGAACCGATCAGGGTTCTCTGTGATGATTATAACAAGCATCACAGAGTATTATGCTCGGAGTGTTCTCTTTCTCGTATAAAGTATTCTATTGTAAACTATTTTGCAACTATTCGCTTTGTGCTTCGCGACTCAGGTCGTATGTTACACGACTTCGCCTCTCAGTCAGTTGGGCGCGAGGTAGGATTCCCTGCAGTGCATCGGGATTTGCGCGACAAAAAAAATTGGGGACTAATTATGTGATTTCATAAAGAAAAAACATGTATCAGGATTAAGTTTTAGATTATGCTGTATGCACAATTTGAAAAACGCCGTTGGGGTTTTCATTATGTGTTTTTCAGAACAAAATATTGCTACTAAATCACCCACAGAACAAACGCCTGCGAGGGCTATAAATCCGAAAAGGAAAGAGTAATCATACTTATCGTACGCCATCAACAATTTACGATGGTTCTCTTATTACATCTTTTATCAGCTTGTCGACCTGATTAATTACTTTGCTTTAGTATTTTTGGTATTTCTGGTATGCGATAATTTTTTATGTACACCGGTTTATTTAAACTAATCTTAATTGGTTCTTTTTAACTTATAAGTAGGTGCTGAAGTTATTTCAAAGTTTTTCACTCGCATTTAATTTTGGCGGTATTTATTACAGCGTTTTAAATTTTGTATTATTTATTGGAATAAGGACACTCTTACTATTGACGATAATAATAGCTGTTAATTTTCCACGTTGTAGTTGCTGGTTTGGAAATCCAACCCAATTTTACCATCACATGGTATAAAAAACTATCATATACTACATTAAAATCATATGGTACAAGAAATTCTGGGATTCCAAGAGCTAGATCTATCGAGACTAATGACTGCAGTGTTCCCTGCTCAATACCTGTTGGGGCACCTTATAAGGCACCTGTATCTACTAGTAAAATTAATGGATTATGCGCTTTTTTTTTATATTTATGAATATGCTAATGAAGGCTTAGCATACATATTTTTAACTGTTATTTCCACGAGCACGGCGGTTACCGCCTGCCTAGTAGCCCCTACCGCGATTGCCATTATGGTAGCCAGATTATTGACTGTTATAGTTAAGGACGGTATCTGATCTACCAGTCGCTTCCGTGCAACTATTTAAGAATTTTGATATAGTGTCATTCATACTGGATAATTTGCCCGCCTTTCATCATTGCCTTAACTGCTTGCTGGGAATGGAATTTTGTCGTTACTTCTTGCGGTTTACTTTCAGCGATGTATATATGTTGAAGGGCTCTTGTTAATTGGCCTTTTTCGTTGGAAAGTTTATTAATACTCGTGGTCACTTTTTCTTACTCTCCCTTGACTGCCATCTTACTCTGTGATGGTTTTGCTGATAGCAGCATTTGCATAGTTCTTCTGCTTGGCAATATGATAAGTGTGAAGGGTGAAACGCAGCTTGTGTTGCTACCACCTAAGGAAAAAGTAATCTTAGCTCGATTTTTCATTTACTCTAATGAGCTGTTCCCCTAGCCGTCGGAAACCTGTATTAGGTGTACCTTACTACCGTAACCTATTTCCTTAATTAAGCTTCGGATGTCAATGTACTTTTGTACAAGTCTGAATTTGCTTAATTAAGAAACACTCATTCGATTTGTCAAACTCGGCTCTTAATGTACTTTTTATGTTTGCTATTTCCGATCATTTCTTTTAGTTTGCTAAATGATAAATAAATCCTTTCTTTGACCCTGTCTAGGTGATAGCGCTTTCGCAGCGCCCTTGTGCAGTTGGTATATTTGTAACAAATATCTAATGAAGCTATAACTATTCGAATTATTAATATGCAAATAAGGAGTAGTGTTATCCACATTTACCACGCTTACAACAATGGCAGTGCTATCATCTGCCTAAAACGTTTTGCCACCCATTTTCATTCTAATTTTGAGTTCTTAGGAATATTTTCTCCAACTCTTTTTACACCCTGAACCCTGATATGGGTAAAAAGGGTATAAAGCATTTGTGCACTTGTATGTGACAGACAGACGGAATCATCTCCGTCCCCATAAAGTATATATATTCTTGATCAGCATCAATAGCCCAGTCGATCTAGCCATGTCCATTTGTGTGACCGTCTGTCCGTTGTATGAACGAGTGGATCTCAGAACCTATAAGTGCTAGAGACTTGTAATTTGACAAATAGATTCTTAACAGTATATAAAGAAAAATATCTTTGATTTTATAACTATCGCCACCACTAGCCTACACAACATTGCTAGAAATAAAAAAAAATTAAACAATTGGAACTACCCACCAATTTAACGCACAATTTTTAAGGCAATAGTCATTTTGAGAATATACGAATATTCTACTGAGAAAAATTGAAAAATTTTTCAAAATCGGTTAAGAAACACAAAAGCTATTAAAGAAAACGTACTTTTGCTGGCCAGGTCTTTTCGGCAGCTAGCGCAAATTGGTTCCATCAACAGCATTGCAATTGCGATTGTATTGATTTATCTGCTGCTATTTTAGTTGGTTTTTTTTTTATAAGAAATAAATTGTTCATCGGTAGCTCTTCCCCCCGGATCGAAGGAAAAGCAATAGCGATGGCATGGGCTGAACGTATGTATACGCGCTGTCTGTAGGTGTGAAGACTGTCCTTCTTTTTCTCCGGAATCGAGCTACAAGTCCAATGATTATCCTTCAAAGTATCGTGACGTAGATGACGGTGAAATGGGCTGTGGTCTCTTCGGCGATATCCTAAATCGGAGAAGGGTCCCTCCCGGAACTCGCGCTGCAGCTTCTCCTCCTATCGTCACCGGTCGCGTGGGTGGCCTCCGACGCAAGATCCGGGAACGGCGCCGTGAGGTCGCTACTATCCTCGTTGGCGTCCTCGTCGCCAGAGATTGTGATTATCTCGGAGTCCATCTCTGGAATTGACTTATTGAATAAATTATTAATTACTTAACTTAGAGTACCTTCTTCTAGCAGTGCCATTAACACACTACAGAGCTTGGCTGTAATATTCTAATAGGATTAGCTTAGTCTACGGGTGCTAATCTCAGCTAAGAAGTTTAAGTTTTTTTTAAGTTCGTCTCCGTCATAACTCTTTCCCTGGAAGATAGGCCTTAACCCCGATATAGTGGCCATCCTCTTCTTATGTTCGCTTCACATCGGAAGACGCACAATATAAGGGGACACGAACTTGATGACCCCATAGGTTGAGTTCAGCGAGTGCCGGATCGCGTAGGCTATCACCCGTTCCTGCCCATGCAAGACGAACCTGGCGGAAGGGTCGGGACATACTAACACCGGCAAAGTCGTTAGGTTCTCATTTAACTGACGCAATGCCTCGCCCGATCCCTGCCCCACGACCATCTCCAGGAATGCCGTCAGGCTGTACCTGAGTTGCGATATTGGGCAAGAAACGCTTGTTCCACAAGGCCATCTCGAGACACTGTCGCAGCTCCTAGCAATTGGTCGGAAATGATTGTCACCTTCTCATCATCGGGCATGACGCAAACGCTCAAGGATATGGTCGATCCGAGGGACGCGGCAAGTAGCCGAAATGGAGTTCGCATTGAGTCCAGTCTATTTTTTGATTCAGACTATTGGGGCGCCTGGATCAGCTTGTACACCTGGTCGTCAATCACCTTCCGCATAACCAGTTTTACGGATCATACCTCTGCATCAGAGATTTATCGTTATTAAGCCGGATCCTATGCCCTGCGATATGTGAGACCCCCTGCAGACCCAAAAAGGGTGCCAATTCCGACTTTAGAAACTCTCTTAGTTTCGGGTCCAGATCCACTGTCCACTCTGCCTCATCCACGGGACATTTCAAGGACCAGTTCGACGTTGCCGCAACTTATCGGGTGCCCATCGCACAAAGATAATCCATGCCCAGGATGATGTGGTCTAGCAGAGCGCCTTTCCTAATTCCAGCGTGGATCTGTCTGCCAGAAGAGTGCACGTCTGCACATCCTGTGCTCTTCCCCGAGTCTTCACTCACGAGGCTGCGAGCTGCCACGGTATAAATTATTGCAGGCATTGTCCGACGATTCGGCCACCGACCGCCTTTAAAGGAATCTATATTAGGTGCGTAGGTGTGTCGGCGTCGATCCAACCCTAACCTGGACGCCACTGGTACATGGTTGACAAGTATTGACTACGCTAGACGTTCTCGTATATCCAATGTAATACCTACGAGCCTTTCGAAGTAGCGCAATGGTAATAAAAATTCTAAGAAGCCCCTTTTATAGACACGTCCCTCAGTCCACTACTCAGGAACCACCAAGCAGCCCTGTCATTCATCTCCTTAGGCAGATGATCTAGGACGATACCATATGTAATGGCCCGCTCTTCAAGGTGCTCGAAAATAATAAGGGGGTCGGATCGGCCTCATACCGCATACTTCATTACCGAAGACGTTTCGGTAAAAGTCGGGTTTTGACACTCACCAAAGTCAATTTTCTTTCGCATTTTCGCTCCACAGAAGTCATCTTATAAGTCGCCCTTTCTTCTCTTTTTATTTTTTTGATTTATTTATTTGTTCACTTTTTTTTGTCGTTTTGGGTTTAAAATTTTCTCCTTTTTACAAACACGACAAAAAATTAATATCAAATAAATAAAAAACAGGGCCGCATAGCTGTCACTTGGGAATTTGATCACTTTTGTCAGTAGTAGTAACTTCGTCGTTCCTTGTTTATTGCCGTTTACTTCCGCTGTACTCGTAGTATTTATTATTTATTATCATTTTTATTACTATTATTGCTACAATTATAATTACAATTATTAATTTATGCTTGGCACTTCGATATTATTCTTTCATTTATTTGTTCACCTGTTATGATTATTTAATATTATTTTATTGTTCACTTTATTGTTTACCCAAAAAAAAAAATAAGGACACCCGTTATCACTGACGATTCGCATTTTCCACACGCAAGCTGAATTCGACCCAGTGTACAGCAGCTCAGCCATGACGCCTTAGCTGCCCTTAGACGCCGACGTCGTTTGCACGCGTATGCGCTTGCTCGCGATTACTTCGCATGTCACCCGTCAGGCGCACGCAAAATACACTAAACTGCTTACAAATACCCATGGTTAAAATTCTAAAATTGATCACTCTGTGGCGGAGCGATCCCCACAGCTCTCTACCCTCCTTTAAGCATCGCTTCTCGGCAAACTACAAATGTCTTGTAGAGCGGACTTGGTGAGATTGAGTTTTACCACCCCGGCTAGAACACTACTTTACAAGTGGCGCCCGAGCAGGGTCACGGGCGTGAAGGGGCGTGGCAATAACATGGACTTAAGACCCACAAAAGTGCCGCCACAATGAAGTTAGGGCCTAAAAGGCAGCAAAAGTTAGCTGCCTGCAGCATAGAAAAGGGAAGCAGTAGAGTCCAACTGGGGTGTCGGTGACCGATGCACACGTGCAGTTAGGCAAGCGGCGCGACAACAGGACGACAGGTAGGAAAACAGAGACCCGAAAATAGCGGACAGAAACGGAAAAAGGTTTCTCGCTGAGCGAGCGTAGGGCACTAGTGTGAGCAGAGCACGCGCTCACCAACACACGCTTACACGCACAAGCTTATGTCGAGAGTCGGCAGAGCGTGTACAGCTACCGTGGGGCAAATCGTTCGGTACGCGTCGAAATTGCGCTGTGAGCGAACGAGACGGGAAAGTGTAAAAAAAATCAGACGAATTCGGTCTAAACTCAACATTAACATTATAGTGATGAACATTTTTTTTTTACAAATAAAACTGTGTAGACAAAAGAAAGCAAACAGAACAAAAAAAGTTAATATTTAAAACTAAGAGTGAACGGTAACGAGACGAGTGTGTCGCAGGTTTTTGTTTATTTTTGCTGTTTTCACTCGTTCGAAAAAAAAGGGCCCAGACGCTTGAGTGAAGTGAAGCGAAACGACTTGGCATGCGAAGCATAGCAAAGTGAGAGTTTCACATGATCGTAAGCGCAGTACCGAACCCGGCCCCATTGAATGGGATAGGCGGTCGAAATCCGAATCGGATTCCGGCCTACTTCTAAGCACCCTCGGCCTGCTCGACGTTTCGCCGACCCCGAGCTACAGGACCCGTGATGCGGGCTATAAGATAAAAGAGTCGGGAACGTCTCGTGTCGCCGAGGGCGTCCCGCTAATGCCGACCCGCCTACCAATGGAGATGAGGGGACACTGCATCGTACCCGAGCAAGTGAGGTCAAGAAGCAGGGGTGGCCAAGAAAGGGGTGTCCAGAGTGCCAGAAGGAGAGTCGGAACGGGAGTGTAAACGGAGCTTTACAAGGGCTAAGGTGAAAGGAGAGGCGCCAACGGAGGTCAGCAATGGCGGGGATTTGGGGCCTACATGTGGATCAGCACCTAAGAGCGCGAAGCTGGGTAGGGTGGCTGTTTCTCACAGGCTGGAGGATCAGCCTCGCACCTCAGGGGTATTCGTACTAGCCGGCGAGCTAGCTGCGGAAGAAAACCCAGTCGCGGGAACCAGCCTCGAGGCTAGCTATGGCGAAGAGTCTGGAGGAAGTCTGAGCAATGAGGACGTCTGGCCAGTAGACCTGGAGCCAAGGCAGCCATCGTATCGTGATGAAGGACAAAGAGCCCATTAAGCAGAGTTACTACTCAAGGAACGCAGATATGCAGCGTGTCATCGACGAGCAGGTGGAAGAATTGCTCCGGACGGGAGACATCGAGGCATCCCGAAACCCGTACAAAACGCGTATCGTGGTGGTCAAGAAGAAGACGGAAGAATGCGAATGTGCATCGATTATAGACAGTTCAACGCACATTCGGTTCCGGACGATTACCCCGCACCCCGGATAAACCATATATTGGAGCGCTTACGGCACGCGCGCTACATGTCTACTTTGGATCGGATGCAAAGGATCTTTGGATCTGGCAGGTACCAATAGAGGAAGCGAGTGAACAATACACAGCGTTTACGGTCCGAGGCCGGGGTCTATATCAGTGGAAGGCGATGCCCTTTGGTTTGCACTCTGCGTGCGCCACGTTCCAGTAAGACGGGAATTAGAGCCCCACGCTTTTGCCTATCTGGATTACATCATCGTCATTAGGGAGTCCAAGGAGCAGCACGTGCGCCAGTCGCAAGCTCTTGAAGGCGGAGATTAACTACACGGCCTCAGAAAAGGAGTGTTTCGCGTTAGTGTGGACGATCCGCAAGCTGAGTTACTATTTGAAGAAATACAGGTTCGAACGGCAGCAACTAGAGGCGTGCATGCAGGCTCTCCAAGAAATGTCCCCCAGCGAACCGTGGAAGTTGTGCATCGTCGGCAACCATCGACAGACAGTCCTGCAGGAGTGTCACAATGCCCCAACGGCGTGCCAACAAGGAGTGAGGAACACGATATCTTGACAAGCGCAAAAAAGTCAATCTCAGCTGTAGACTCTAATAACATCAGTGAAGAATATAGCTGTTAAAAGAGGGATTACTGGCCGGAAGGACAACAATATTTTATTCCATTCCATTCCACCACAGTGTCAATATTTTTATTCTGATTATGGTTTCAGGTTTAAATTTTTATTATCTTTACTAAGTATTTGAGTTGACACTTGTTTTGTCCACCATTATTGTTAAAAAAAAAGGCCAGTTGCGCAAGGAATTTACGAAGTCGCTGAAACATAACGTCCTTATGTAAGGCTTAGAAAATAATTTTTCAACCCAATCGGCCAAAAAATGAATCATTGAATCGAATTTTCCACCGAAGAAACTTGAACTCTTGAAAAACAGGTCACGATTGATTTTTTTCACCCACTACATCTTCGACCCCCAGTTTCACCAAGGTGGAACGAATGTTCCCAAAAATGTTAAGCATCCCTAAATAAAATTAAACAAAGATCTCTGGAATTGATTTTGAGGCCGAACGGATGTTAAGCAAAAAAGTTTCACACTAATTTTTTTTCCACACTTGCAGAAGGAAACATTCAAAAAACCCTACCCAGCTTTTACGAATTGGGCTGAGCGTTGGTCACCAATCAATCAGTCTGTCAGTCAGGACAATCAGTTTTACAAATAAAGATATCAAATAATACATCGAGTCTGTTAAATGACAATGGCCTTTTTTGATCATTCTCTACCAATTCAGAATAAGTATTGGGACTGCCGTCCTTATTCTGATAACCAATATCCTGTCGCTATAACCCTGTTACTTGGAGAATAGCTCTCCGCCCATGGACGAAGAAACGAGACATGAGCTCTATTTCAGGATAGGACATACAAGCGGGAAACACAAAAGTTTTGTTAAGAAGGAACCGCTGAACTACTCAGAACAATTTTTAATACATCGTAGTACATCTTTTGCCACATTAGCAACGGTAGAGATAAAAAAACTGAATCAGACCTTATAAACAAAGAGCTTATAATAAGGGAAATATTAAGCTAAACTAATCACCCAGCGAGATCTGATAGTCCTCCCTGGTTCTCAAGAGAACTAATGAACTAGACAAATGTGAAGTCGAGGTGTTTTAAAAAGTTTAAGATATCGGGAAATCACTCTGATTTCTCCCGTTATGCACTTGCCAGATCAAAATTTCTACGCATAATTCCATATGCCATAAGGATTTCCTTCTTTGTTGTTGCCTTCATTTTGCACATAATCCTAAGCAATTTGTTAACTTTTTCAACTCTAAACGTATGACATATGCTTTGACATCTTCGGTTAAGTTTGTAGATGAGAGCGCGAATACTGATCCAGGCATTACCGATCTGTACGCAAACTTTTTTCAAACAGCCTACTCCTCCTCTAGGTATAATAAAAATCAGCCTTATCCTTATCAGTTACAGATGTCAAACTGCATTTTAAATCCCATTATTACTGAAAATTCGCTTCTAAGCGACCTTAACACAATCAAGACGGTATACTGCATTGGGATTCGCGCGGAACTCTAATGGTAGTAAAAGTTGCAATGAAATACAGTTTTACAGTTTTACATATAGGATGAGACCTAGCACCTTAATTTAGAAAAATATGAAGGTCTTGTAAAACTTTTTTGAATTTCACCAAAAATATCGTGCACCTGCTCGAAGGATTCATCCTTAGAAAAATTGTTATTAAGTCAATCAAACGCAATCTACAAATAAACATTATAATTCTATCCTACGCGCTTTGGCGTCCAGTCGTGCCTTCATCAGGGAGTCTACATTGGCATAAATAAGAAAGTTGCTCGAAGACAAGGCTGACGCAAATTGGGTAAAACACAAAGACCCAAAAAGAAGCCATCCAACAGAAAAACTTAATTTACGCGAAATAGAGTCAGGGACTTTAGCGACATTCCAATAAACAGTTGACAAATGTAAGTAAATTATGTTATTTAAAAAATAATAAATAATAAAAAATGTGCAGTAGGTTCTTATCTTATTAGATGGATCGATGTGATTTAAAACATTTAAATGGTAGACCACCTGATGAAGACACGTAGGGGAAATACTCGTTATATTATATGACTTATTAAACGACTGGTTTGACTGCCTAATAGGGATTTTACAACAAACATAGAGAAAAATTTCTTAAATGTCTCTGATGCTCTCTAAGAATCACTTCAAATGTCTAAAAAAAAGTTAAAAAACTGAGACACGAGTAGTTAGTGCTAAAAGATGGCAAAGGATCTTCCATACGGTAGCCTTCGATATCTATCGCCTTAAGCTTCCGTGGAGATCGGTTTTTTTTTTGTGCATCCACATGTATGTGAATGTGTCTAGTGGTCCACAGAAAAAAATCTAACCAGTCCTGGTAAGCTAGTCACCGCCCCCGACAGTGCTAGCATTTTTCAGTCACCGTGCACCACATAATCACCATAGTCACTTTTACAACAAAATGTTGATTTAGGAACTAAGTGCAAGTAATAGTATTAGCGAAAAACAAATAATAATAACGACGACTATTCTGCTGGGGCCAATCAATGATGTAACGTCCTACATTACACTGTGTGCACTACGCACCCCAAGCGCATCACAGCATCTGCTCCCTTGGAACGAATACGGGAATGTCGTTCCTTGCACGCGACATCACCTCCCAGGGCCCGCTGTCCCGCCTCTTTCCATATCGACCCCCGCTTTAAGCACTTAAGCCGATCACCCAAAATATCCTGAAAGAAGACGAGCACTTCACAAGGAATATTAAAAGGTAAGCCATTCCTAGCTAGTCACAGTGGACTCTGGCTTTAATCGAATGAGGAGAAGACGAATGCGTTTGCTGAGCACCTAGAGGCGACCATTGCGCCACTGCAGTTAGCTCTCCCAACCAGGAGCACATCTCTTGCAGCGATCATGATGCTGTTAAAATCGCTCAATTCGAAGAAGACCCCTGGGTGCAATGAAATCAACAACCAAGCCAAGGCACTCCCGCGCAAAGGCATTATAGCTCCAACGTTAATTTTAACCTCCATGTTCAGGCTAAACCACTTTCCAAAGCAAAGAAAACGCGTGAAAATGATTATGATCGCCTCAACAGCCACAACAACAATTGAGTTTTAATAAGAAAAAAAATGGGTTGAAATAGCAGCACAGATAACAATACAATCGCAATTGCAATGCAGTTGATAGAATTCAGTAATGACGCGTATGACGCGTATGAATGTATGTGTGCATGCATACAGAAATTCTTGAAATTTGCGCTAAATGCCGCACAAACGAGGCCAGCCATAACACGTTTTCCTTGATAAATTTTGTGTTACTTAACCGATATTGATGAAATTTTGTAGCGTGGAGGTGGCGATAGCTATATAATGAAAGATTTTATATATATATATATATATATATATATATATACATTTACTACATATATTCTAGTAGCTACATGTCAAGTTTAGTGACTAGTCGGGAACTCCCGACTAGAGCATCTTACTTGTTTTTATACTGAAAATAGTTTCGGATAAAATATTTAAAAAAAAATTTTATAATCTTCTTTTATAAGGCTGTATGCCATCCAGGAATTCCGCGATTTACTATTTTACTTAACTATTTGTAATGATTACAATGAACAAACAGGGGCTGGCAAGTTGTGTGCAAATCTCATGATTAGCTCGGATGGTTCTTTGCTTCTCTGTTCATGATTATAATATTACAAATAAATTAATACAAGTTAACGCAGTCACACACAAGAACTTATTATCATATGTCAAAAATACTTACGTATTACCAAAGGAAAAAAAATAATAATTTTAAAGAACTGCTTAGTAAAATAAACCGTCTACATACATATATTGAATCCAAATATTTTAAAAACTTACAACCCTGTGAAGCAGTCTTTACACCTTTACTAATCAATCCGAAATATTATAAAAAACGATGCATATAAATATAGTATGGAACCCAATATGCAAAGCAAATGCATACGCTTCCCCTCTATCATGATTCAAAAATATAAACAATCCAAACATCAAAGCACGCACAGGCCTCTGTATTCATGTGAAAGTGACCTGTTGTGCTACCCCAAATATTTACCCCGAAAAAAAAGAAACGTAAATGTTTGGTTTCTGTTTTTATAAATTTATTAAGTGAGATGTCTGAAGACGAAAATGCCCAGCGTATGTAGGCATGTTGATGAATTTTACAAAAACATTGGATCATGATCATAGGAAAAGGATTGGGTAACACAGGTATAAGTAACAACTACAATGCATAGAATGTTATCGATTGTAAACTACTTCCATCACTGTAAATTTGTATTTAATATTACGAGCGCTATTTATTATCAAAACACATTTGTTATTTTATAGAAACCCCGAAGTAATAACTCGAATGTCGATTAAGTTTAATACATTACACATGTAAGTTACCTAGGCACAAAATTCTTGTACATCAGTGGATTATTGCAATATCAGTTCTCGTTTTTCTTGAAAATGTCTATATACATGCGTCGTTCGCACATTTTTTTATGTGTATGTAACTAAACAATATTGACGTGCATAATGCAAATTTTTATATGTATTGCACTACTCAAAAAAAAAAATGAATATTTATGTATATATAGAATCCTACTGTTATTTGTATACGCATATGTTTCAAAGTTTCATCAACAAGTCGAACAATTGAACAAATATACACTTTTGTATGTAGGTACATGCATACAATATTTTATAATCCATTCTATATTCACATATATTTATGTGCATTCTCGTTCGCCTAAATTTGCAATATATCCTAGTTTAAGTTATACATATAATGATAAATTTACGTATGATAGCAAATTTTGAAACGACGAGTTTAATCATACTTATGTACATATGTACAATTTTTGTATATTGATATATGTACGTATTAAAAATGGGTATAAAAAACGTTATAATGAATATTATTAGTAGTAAAATTTACTTACGTTTGACGGCGGGGTGTGACTTATTTTATTTTCTGCTGATGCAAAGTGACATATTTAATTTAAGGCTTGTGCAATTATTTAGTCCGTAAAATCAAGGTCTACTGTAAAACATAAACGTGGAAAAATTACGGTTTAGTTTAATGTTAAAATTCAAATATTTTGTTATATATATTATATTAATTATCTCAACTATTACAAAAGGATAAGTGATCTTCAATCGCGTAATGGACTCAAGATTGTTTAGCTACCAGTCAAAAATAATATCTTTGTTTTTCTTTTTCTTTCACCCCCTTCCTTCACAATCAGAGCTCGGATAGTCCACTTAAATGTGTGTCCCATTTTGCCTTTTTGTCCTCTTAATGCTCATCTGTCTACTACTTTCTTCGTTGCGCGCTTTAATATACCCTGGACTCATTGAAAATGGCTAAAAAGGGTATAATGGTTTTGTGCAATGTAACAAGTAAAAGGAAGCATCTCCGACCCCAAAAATGTATATATACTCCTCGTCATCAGGTTAGCACATCCCAAATCAAATTATATAGATTGCTCTAGTTCTGTTCTTTGCTGAAAACCAGTTCCTTTTTTATTATACTATGAACCCATTGAAAATGGATAAAGAGGGTATAATGAATTTGTGCCAATGTATGTAACAGGAAGAAAAGAGCATCCCCGACCACATAACGTAAATATATTCTTGATCAGCTGATAGCTCAGCCGAGTCCGTCTGTCTGTCCGTGTCCGTCCTTATGTAAGACTGCAAGGATCTGAGAATCTATAAGAGCAAGAAATTTTAAAAGTGTGTCCTAGTGCCCATAATCGCACCGCATCCGATAATCGATAACTTGCCCCGTTTCCAGGCAATCGAAAAAAATCGATAGCTCAATCCTGTTTTCTTAACAAATCTCAAAAGCTATACAAGTGCTAGTGCTATATATGTAAAATATCTTTAATTTAATTATTTACCTCTTTGTTTATTGCAACGATGATAAACAAGTGAAAATTTAAATGCCTGGTTGGCATACAGCCAGCCACTGGAAGCCAAATATTACACTAGGTCGAATCAACTCGTAGTCGTAATCATGAAGTTATATATTTGGTAAACTTCTGAAATTACAAATTTCACAACGACCGAACTAATTGTCATCGCCTTGATTCATACCTCGCAGCCATACCAAGAATCAAGTTGGAAAGACAAAACTAATGTGGCATACAATACAATCGCAATTGCAATTCCATTTATAGAATTACACGAGAGAGCCGGTATATCTTCAACATGCCGAAGACTTAATACCCCTGTGGAAATTTCCCTTTTGCAGATATGTATGTGAGAATCTTGGAAAAGATAATATGTTGCATACTTTTTGACCGATCTCTCCTTTGGCAGCTATGTGATATCATGACCCGATGTCGATAAGATTTGCATATACATGACGAGCATAGGGCAACAAAAAAGTCGTGAATTTGGTCAGGATATCTTGATAAATAGAACCGTTTTTTATATAAGAACCTACGTTTTTAACAACCATTCCTATTGCGACTTTCCGGCCGGTTCCGATGTATGTAGTGTCTGCAACAGAAAGACGATAGCCATACAGACAAATCCCTTTCGACGAAAAAAGAAACGAATTTAAACAGCAACACATAAACACAGCACAGAATACAATACAATCGCAATTGCTTTTCTGTTTCAACAGCATTGCAACAGTAGATCTTATTGTGCTGTGTAAGAAGTTAATGTTAAATTTTGTGACTCTAGGTCTAAAAACATGAGAGATTTGCTCAAAACAGGATTACGATGTCAATTGCTTGGAAACGGGGCATGGTATCGATTATCAACAAATTCGTACTGCGTGGGAGCTAGAAGGTCTTAAGTTCAAAGTTCATTTGGACTGACAGACAGACGGACATGGCTAGATCGACTCGGCATTGATGCTGATCAAGAATATATATACTTTATGGGGTCGGAGATGCTTTCGTCTGCCCATTACATACATTTGCGCATATACATTATCCCCCTTTTTACCCATTTTCAATGGGTTCTGGGTATAAAAAGGGATAAGGATAAAATAACTTAATAATTTAAAATAATCGCATTGGCGTATGTTGAGAAACGGAGAAGCGAGTTGATAAAAAAAGTATCAATAGTTAAGGGTGGCTTTATTATAAGAGAAGAATCATAGACTAAGGAATGGCAGTTATGTAACATATAGTATTGTAGCTTAATACATAAGACTAGGTAGCATGCAAGAATATTAGTAAAAGTAGTACATAGTAGATAGATATAATGTTGGAAAGATATGTGTTTAAAAAACGTTAAATTCAAATTTTGAATCATTTTATTAATTTTAATAAATTATAATTTAATAATATAAAATAATCATATGACATTCACATTCATTATTATTAGAACTATAAATCTATTAAGAAAAACAACATGTAAAATATCTACATTCGTATTTATTCCAGAATTCACCGTGCAGTAAACAGAATCTATATGCCTTTATAATTGTAACTTATCGTACATTTTTGCAATGAATGCATCGTTCCATTCATATACTGATATACTAGCGGCACATCAGCAAGATTCCTCTAGTCCGGAAAATTTCCCTTCAGTTGTCGTTGGTTATAGAACCAGCCACACCAAGGATATTGCTGAAAGTAATTCAAATATCTCTTCGTCTCAATTGTCGTTTATGGATGAATCTTCGAATGAATTCAATAACCAACAGTTAATACATCCCAACACATTAGTTAAAGTGTGTGGTGGTTGTGGAGGTAAGTTCAATACATATTTTCACTGTTTCTACATTAACTTGATGGGGTACCTATTTAAAAAGAGCTTTAAAATGAAAAATACAAAAGTTCGACTTACTTCTTAGAAGAAAGGCAAAATATGTGCATGTAGGCTATTTGACATAGAATGATAGCAGTAGCAATTTTTAATATTTATAGAAATGGTATAATGGTTTTGGGGAAATGTATGTAACAGGCAGAAGGACACATTTTCAACTGCATCAATAGTCAGGTCAATCTGGCCTTGTCCGTCTGTCCGTATGTGTGAACGCATCGGTCTTATAACCAATAATATAAAATTTTGAACGTAAGTCCTTCTAGTACCAGCACTGTACGAATGCATATTCGTCAGCAATTTAACGGGATTTTGCTTATAATTTTTAACTGATATTACTTCTTTTAAATTTATATAAATTGAGAAGAGTTAAATATTATTCATATAAAAATATGAAGGATATATTTTAGTATTTTTTTGTTGTTTTTTTCCGGCGATTTGGATCTTCTGCGTTTGTTGTATGATAATTTATTTTCTACTCTAATCCAGAGTTAGGTTTTTTGCAAAACAGAGCTAGCTGAAAAAGTAAACAACTGTAGAATCTATTATTACTATTGGAAATCAATATACTTTATATATAATACCCCAAAAAGATGGACATCGGTTTTAGTTAGTTTTAGATTTAGAATTCTTTATTCAAAGCACTCATTCATTTTATCAAACGTTATAGATAAAATTTGGATTTTTATCACGTTTTTATTTTGTTTTTATTATTATATTCTTTTTATTCCCTGAACCCATTGAAATTGGGTACGCAAGGAGGATATAATGTTTATGTGCAAATGTATATAACAGGCGAAGTGACCGAAAAATTAAAATTCATTAAAAAGCATCTGCGACACGATTTTCACAGCTAATTTTGGCAGTGTCGTCATTAGAGCCTACAGCTAAGAAGAAAGGTGTTAGTAGAGAATATAGTGTTCTTAAGTAAAAATAATAAATAATCACTATATTATTTTAGAATCTCTATATATAAAACTGTTTGTCCTGACTGACTGATTGGTGATGAGCGCACAGCCCAAACCGTAAGAGCTAGGAAGATGAAATTTTCACTGTAGTTACCTTATGTGGTTAAGGTGCACGTTGAGACGTTTCGGGAAATTCCACACGATAGTGTGGAAAATGGCTAATAACGTTTGTATGAAACTATTTTGCTAACCATCCGATCGGCTTTAAACTCATTTTTAACGATCTTTGTTCAAATTCATTTGAGGGGGGTTTCACACTTTTCGAAAAACTGCATTCCACCTTTGTGAACATGGGGGTCAAAGATTTGGTGGGTGCCGTTTCGCACTTAAATTCCTATCCAAAGATCTATATGAAAAATCATTTGATACGTGTTTCACATTTTTCGCAGAATCCAAACTTCTTCGGTAGAATTGCGATTCAAAGATTTTTTGGGCGAAGTTGTAAGTTGTGTCCGATTTGCTTCAAACTTATTTTCAAAGCTCTACATAAGACTACAATGAACACGTGTTCTAGCGTTTTGCGAAATTTCACCCGCAATAGTAGTAAATTGGCGGAAAACGTTTATATGAAAGTTTTTTGTTTACCGTCCGATCAGTTTCAAAATCTTTTTCAAAGCGTTTTGAGAACAATTTTTTTATAACATACATACGTGCCACGGGCAAGGGCTGGAGTAGGATGGAAACCGATGATTGGGGTCCCAATCCTCAGTTTCCATCCTACTCGTAAACCTCGTAAGGTAAAAAACAGAAATTGTTTCTGAACAGATTCAATATGATTCTGGCAATTGTTATACTGCGGATACCAGATGCAAGAGCAGTATTCAAGGATAGGGCGAACAATAGGAGTTTGGTTATAAAAAGATCGTTAAACTCTTTAGACCATCATTCAATGAATCCAAGTACACTTTTAGCCTCATTACGATGGTATATGAAGATTGAAGCAGAGCTTAGAGTCAAAAGAACTCCTAGATCCTTAAGTTAGTATACGTTGCAATGGAGTATTCTCAATTGTATAATTAGCAAGATAAGGTTCGGTACAATTAAAGGTCATAAACATACACCTTGAACAATTTAGATGCAATTGATTGGCCAAACACCAAAGTTGCATAGTATTCAAATCATCTTTTAGATGAGAGTGACGATCAGTACATGAAAGAATATGTTTCACATCATCCGCATAAATAAGTACATAGGCATGTGTTATAACAGAGGGGAAGTCGTTTATAAAACAAGGAGTCAACCTCAGCATGACCCTTTGGGCCGTTGAAATACGAAGAAATTCCAAGCAGAAGAGAAGGAGGAAGTCCTAAACGGTCAAGTTTAAGGAAAAAAAGATCATAGAAAGGAAAGGAAGTAAATCTAAGCAGGTTGGTCGTAGTTGGCCGATTCTTTACGAATCCATGTTGAACAGGGGAGACAACTGATTTGCAGAAATATTTGAAAGTCGAAGTGACTATTTTTTCAAATAATTTAGGGATAGCGGACAGTTTTGCAATTCCCCCTGTAATTTTCTAGACTTTCCAACTTTCTTGTGAAGAGGAATTATACAAGATTCTTTCCAAAGAGATTGAAAGACAGAAGAAACAATGGATAGATTAAAAAGCGTTAGCAATGCGCGAAAAAGGGAAGAACTACACTCCTTGAGTAGACAACTAGGAATATTGTCAGGCCAAGGAGAATAGGAAGATTTCAAAGGATTTTTAGCAGAAATGAGAGAGGAATGGGAAATAATAGAAGCACGTAGAGAACTAGAGGAAGTATTATTATAAGGCTAAGAGTTATTATTAGAACAGACAGAGGAGTAAGTTGATTTGAAAAATTTAGCAAAGAGGTTAGCTGCATCAGAATCATTGCTAGCTTTATCCTGCCCGAGAGAGAAAGAAGATGTCAATATTATAGGATTTAGGGCAAATTGCCTCTGCAACGAGTTAAATATTTCGCATAGCATTGAGAATTCAGAAAAAAAAAATGTTAGACTTGGCTATGGAATATTTAGCCAAGTCAATACTCGAAATGGACTTATTAAAGTTTTTAAAATATTTTGACTTAATATTTTTTAAGTTTGATAGTCTGGGAGTAAACAAGGGTAGCTTTAAATAAGCAATTGCAGGAATTGAGTTGGGAAGGAGGGAATTCAGGGTGTTATGCAAAAAATTGACAATAATATTTAAATCAACCGAGTCATAAAAAAGACCAGTCTGTTACATGAATACGTTGATTAAACAAGGAATAGTTTCCTTTGCGAAAGCAATGGCCTGGCTGGTGAATAAGAAATAAGAGGATTGCAATTGAACATTGCAAACTCTAAAATAGGATGATACCAGATAGATAACATTAAGGTAATCGTTGATAAATACAAGATTGTGTGTTCTATTCAAACGATTAGAAATTAAAGTGATTTGAAATAATAACCAAGAGATGTTCGGTAAATGAAAATCACCCAATACTACATAGGTCATTATCACGCACATAAGTAGAATCTTTTGTAGTACAAGTAATATGTTTCAGATAAACTTGAATATCAGAAAAGGTGGAATATAGGAGAATGTGATATGAATATCGTGTCATGGAAAAGTGACTGAGCCAATCTCAGAGTCAATAGGCGTAGCAAAACAGAAAGGTTCACCTCGAGTCGGCCGATCATTTATATGCACAATATAATGTTTGAAAACACTTCAAAATCAGATATGGTTTAATTTAACCATATTTCTGAAAATGCGAATATATCCGAATCGAAGGGAGTGCTAGCCATAAAAAGATTTTTAAGCTTAGAAATAAGACCTCTGACAAGAATATAGACTAGGTCGGTTGTCGAAGTTAGTTTTTTGTGGCAGTAACGGGTGACAGGGAAAGGTTGGTTTCGCGATTTTTTTTTTGCTTAAGCTCATGAACAATCATGTAAGGGGCCAACATTTGGAATCACAAATGATTGGGAACAAATTTCACCAGTTGTGGAGAAATAAAATTTAGTTATTGACACGCTAGCAGAAGATTTGCTACCAATATAAGCAGCCAGTAAATCGCAAGTGGTGTTAGAACTAAGCCGGGATACAAAAACTTGCTTACGGGGGGCAACAACAGTCGATATAAGAGCTGATGGGGCTGTAGATATAATAGGAGTATGTGAGGCTATAGAGGCACCGTGATTGCTTTTAACAATCTTGGCTAGATTGCGCAGGTCTACCTTAATGGCCAGGAGCTGAAGGGTGTGAATCAGTTTCGCTGATTGGGCCGGGTTCTAATATCGGGTCTACCAGAACTACTCCAGGGGGTGACATTCGGATAATCGCTTGGAGAAGGCGATAACGACAGCACTGGTGATAAATCCACGTTGCTAGGCACAAACGAAAGTGGTTTATGTGTTTGTCGATGATGGATGACATTTAGATTCTGCTCATTTGGTCGGTGTAGAAGTGGAAGGCTCGATACTGGATCGTGTTCGGTAATGTTCAGCAGCGACGTGTATGCCTGTCGAGGGAATTTGCTCAGGACATTGTCGCGATTAACGAAATTGATGCCATTTACCAACACAGGGTTGTCAATGTGACGAGGTAGGTGACCGCAACAGCTACATCTGGCCAAAGTTCGACGCTTCTTTTAGCCGGGCGATTGTTGATGATAATCACCCCGTCATCGACAATCGTAATGGGTTCCAGGTGGCTGGGCTGAAACTGGTAGTGGGCGACGCTTCCATGTAAGCCACGAGCGCAGGAACGTTGTTGGGACGCAATTTGTGCGGGCTAGGGTATTACCTCCATCACATTCCGCTAAGATGCTGAGAATTGCAAGACTGTGTGATTATGTTCTACGGAATATTTTGATTTTTTATTCAATAATGCAGTATATGATGCTATCAGACTGTAAAATCTTAATATTATATACTTCTATTAAGCTAGTTACAGTAATATTTGTGAGTTGTTCATTTTGAATAGACTTCAAATCAGTGTGTATTAAGATGGTTGGATGTATTATCTTTGTCTTGATATATGTATGACCGGTATCAATCTGATCCTTTTTGGTTTATGGTGTTAGACATTTGGTTTATCTGATCCTGTGTTTTGGTGTTGATCATCACCTGCCAGTTTTTTACTCAATGAGTTGTGAATCAGAGGCATCAGGGGCGCCTGCCACAATTTTTAGCGCTGTGCCCAAAAAGTCTAAGCTTCTCGTTATCCTGACAACAAGTTTCTCATGTGTTCGATATCTATGTCGAAGAGTTTTCGCAAGTGACACTGAGGAAACAAGTCTGATTTGCCTCATCCGTTGTATGTATAAAATGTGGGATATTAGCTGAGTGCTAATATTATGTTGCCTCCAAACTAATACGTTGCCGTTTTAGAATTGGAATGTAATCGGATTGTATCGGTAATCCGAGTATTAGTCACTGCGAGATACATAGGAACCACGTATATAAGCCTGGGACGTAAGAAAAGAAAGGATATCTTCTTAAATTGATATAAAAACTATTCTGTCATGTCCGGTTTTTTCTAGACCGTGTTGTATCCAGTGTTGTAAAACATCTGGCTTTCTGCTTTTCTGGAATAATCTTTTCGTAAGGTTAACGAAAGTCTATAACCTTCCGCTTTTTCTTAATCTCCAACTCATATGTTCCCCTTTTATCGACCACCCATATAATGCCGTTCGTTAGAAGATTTTCTATTTTACGAGTCACGAAGTCGGCTACTCCCATTAAGTAGAGATATAGCTTTGATTATATAGTCTGGTTATCCGTTGTTCGGATTCTGACCACTACAGATGTGTTATATGGCAGTGTCTAGTTCGAGACTGCGAAAACAGCAGATCTTTTTTTGATCCTATTAAAAAAACTTTTCATTTGCAACCTGTGGTGCGTTTACATTATCAATTTGGTAAAATTAACATTTCTACATCTATGGTATTGTTTGTTTTTTTTGATACGTTTACAACTTTAATTTCGTTGGTCCTTAAGCTGATGACATCGTCTATCTGCGTAACAGATCTAGACCGATGATACCGTCCAAGGTTGTTAGGGAGTTTAACAAGACGAATGGGCTGCCTAAGCCAAATATTTTGAACAACAATTTTTGTGTGATATTATTTGATACAGGGACTACGTTTTTTAACCCTATGAAGGGCTTGATGTTATTTTTGGACGCGCCCATGTCGATTAAGAATTGCATCGTTACCCCCGCTACTCTTCGCTCTATGGACGGCAGCATGGACCTTCCAATAAAAAATTAATATCACTTTATTCGTAGACGGGCTCATCTTGTATTTCTTGTGCTATTTCTGACGCTTGATTATCGTAAGCATCGGACTCTTGAGCTACTTCTTGAGGAACGTGGTTTACCCTTTGCCTTCTTTGCCCGAAGCACTAGAAGTATTTGATCTTTTTCCTGCCCGTGGAGGGGCAGTGGGCTGCCTGAACCCTGAAATAAAAACGTCTACATCCATTGGGTCTGCGGATTTTGATTCACGTGTTTTGTTTTGGGATTGCTCGGCTTGGCGCTGATCGCCATGTTGCCAATTGAAGGAAGGGCTCTTACCCTGTCTGTAGTGGACCCTTTTCTTTTGTTCATACTGTTTCGACTGCTGTTGTTTCAGATTTATAAGCTTTATCCTCTTCGATTCCCTAGATTAATGCCAGGGCGGTCGGCAAGTCAGGGAGCTGCGCCGCAAAGAGCATTTCTCCTAAACCATTCGCTAAAGCAGCGTCGTCCGACATGTTGATTTGTCTACAAAGTGAGCTTTTTCTCCAACTTCCTATAGTATTCTAAAAGAGAAAGGCTTCCCAGTCGGAGCGTGCCAAGCTCTTGTTCTATGCTTGTCACTATATGCGAAATCGAGCCTACTAATAATAGCATCGAAGTTCATGGGAGTATTAGCTGCTTGGTTTGCTTTTGAATATGATGATCGCCTGGTAGTGGCGAAATCTAGCGTCGTACGGCTTGTAAAAATCGTACGAGGTTCCTGCTGACAATCGTCAAGACGCGGTTATCTCCTGTTTGCCCTCGAATTCTGTTAAGCACTTTACGGGCTCGTCGGGTATCAGATGTGATACACTATAATTTGAGCGTTCTGATAAACTTGAATTCCAGGCAATGGGTTGTGCGTGCTTCTCCACTGTCCTGTCAAATCGTTTATTTGGCGGCTAAATTTTTCCCTAATGTTTTTATTTCCCTTTTAATTCTGCGCCACTTTTTGCGATAGTGCTCTAGACACCGCAGCCTCGAAAATCGCATCACTTGCCACTTTGTTTAAAATTTTAAAGGATCACAATTCCCCTTGGGAAGCCAAGTCCTTATTTAGCTTATTCTTTTTAAAATCTGATCTATGTTAATGAAGTCTGTCTTCTTTATTCTAAGTTGAACATCTCACTTACATGTTTTTTCTTACAATTACGAACGCTTCAGCCCCTTCTCTGTTTATCTTCTCGGGACTTCAGCTGTAAATGAGTTCTTGATCTGCCCTCGAGGTTGTCTTGGTTTTGTCTCCGCTGCCTGTCTGTTGATCCGCGTTAGCGAATAATGAAAAAACAGGACGTGCTCTGGTGTATATCAAAATCGAAACTAAAACTAAAGACAATTGATTTTTAGAGCTAGAGTCGGCGGAGCCAACTTCCGTGTCCGCAATAGCGCCGAGCTTGCGCCTCATGTGGGGAAGCAGGGCAGGTCCAACAAGGTTGCTGACCGATACGATGCACTGTCAGCATCATAGGCGAAGTGACCGAACTGGAGTTTGTCGGGCTTGCCTACCCAGATAGACTGCGGAGTGTTACTTTTTAACTTATACCATACAATCGCAATTCTATTAATAGAATTAAAAAAAAAGACACATGTATGAATATATGTATGTGTGCACATGTACACAACAATTATTGCTTTTTGTGCTTGTTACCACGTGTTTGTAATCCTCAAATTTGTTGCCTGGTTCCCTTTACATGTCAATTTGGGTAACTCTAGCTCCTAAGCTTAAAGATACGTTGAAAAAGGATAACAATATTGATTTGAATCGATTTTTTGAAACCAAGGCAGGTTATCGATTCGAGTATGGCGCAACAAGTTCTACGGCATAAAATTTCATCAGTTCGGTTATAAAACACAGAAGTTATTATAGTCGGTCACTCTCGACTAAGGCTTTCTTGTGGTTTTTTATTTTTTTTTTTTTTATGTTATCGATTCATTAAAAGTTTTCGATTAGAATGCTATTGAAGCCAAGGCTTGGCTTGTAAACATTATTCGGACTCTGCTCTAGGAAAATCAGCTGTTGAGAAGTGGTTTGCCATGTTTAAACGAGGCGAAATGAGCATCGAGAACGATGCACGCAGTAGACGCCCCAGAAGATAGGTTGTAACCGACGAAAATATCAAAAAAGTCCACAAAATAAATTCTGATAACTGTAAAGTGAAGTTGATCAAGATAGCTGAGACCCTAAAGATATCAAAGGAACGTGTTGAAAATATCATGAATGGTCGCCACCCCCGCCGCCCACCAATTTAAGCCATAATTTTAAAGAAATTGTCTTTTTGAAAGTATAGAATGTTCTAATGCACAATAATAACTACTGTTGAAAATTTATTCAAGATCGGCTACGTCACACTACAGAAAACGTGTTTTGGCTGGCCACGTGTTTTGCGGCAGCGCGTCTATTTATCTATTAACAGCATTGCAATTGCGATTGTCTTGTACTCTGTGCTGTACTTATGTGTTGCTATTTAAATTCGTATTTTTTTTTTGTCGGTATGGGTGTCAAGTTGTGGCTGCAATGGGAAAAACCTATTTAAACAATTTTTTTTTATGACTGTTAAAGCAAACTAGAGCGGATCCCGAGCTCCATTTGGTGTTAAAGAGGTTTCAAGGGTTTCCCCTATTCGGAGACTCCCGACTAGAACCTCTTACTTGTTTTATTTTAATGTCTTTATAAAATTTAAGTTTAGGCGTGAAGTTCAAGATAGTACATGTAGATATATAAATTGTCTACGGCCGAATTGGGTGAATAAGATAACTTTAAGTTTAACGCAAAAACTCGAAAAAAAAGTTAAATATTGTTTTTCGGACTTCTGTTTAAATAATTGCAAAGTCACGGTGAAGGATATTTATCATAGAAATTGATGGCGATACTGCAAAATGATATTTAATTCATTTATGTTTTTCTTGATTTTTCAAGCCCCTATAACGTGACTTTCTATATTGTAATTATTGGTGAAATCGTATTTACCGCTGAACTCACTTAAGTTGAGCGGAAATGCTTTTTAGTAACATGTTTGCATCTATGATCAATATTATATGTATTGTTCGTTCCAAAATGTTTCACATAGTATTTTCTCAAAAAGTTCACTGTAATTCCAGATAGTGCGTAAATTCTCCAGTCACCAAACGCTTCTAATAGACAGGGAGCGGTATCAATCTTCCCCTAATGCGTACCTTCCTCTACCAATGTAATTGATGGTAGATTGTAGAGCCGTGTATCTTGCTTCCAGGCCGGTATTGTGCATAATTAATAATCGCATCTCAGTGGGCAGGTGAAAATTTGTTCCGCAAATTCCTGGTAATCTACAAAACGCGAAGGAATGTTGCACTTCGAGTCGAAATACCCATGCCCCTCACACTGAGGAATCGCGCGTCAAATCAGAATCAAATAAGGTCAAACTAACATTGCTTGACTAATTCACGTTTGTACCAAGCACATTACGGTTACCTATTCCGCAAGAGACCTTCATGCAACACGCGGTCTTAAGCCTGTCCAGTAAAACGGCAGCTCCGACCTCCTTCCTTTCAAAGGCTTTTTGAATGTGGCTTAGAACTCGGTGGGTCTACTCAACCGTATTAAAGTGTCCTCAGCCGAAAAAACCACCTAAAAGACGATGTAGCAAAATTCTTTCGGAGATTTTTGAAAAGGTGAACAGCAGACTATTGGTCCTGTAAGTCCCGACAATGTGTGTTGAGCCGGAAAGTGGCCGAAACTAAGAAATGCCGGCACAACTGCAAGACCAAAGCGTCAAGGAGCGCCTGAATCAGCTTGCCGTCGACATTCGTCATTATTGACATCATACCTTCAAATTGTATACAAGCCCCGGAAGTCACCGTCGGAGCGGGTGATGCAGAAATGCGGTCAATAAATAAAATAAAATTTCATCATGTTCAAAACCTATTTGAAGAAAATTGGTTCCCATATAGCTCCATTAAGATTAAAATCCACGCCAAGAATCTGCATGCTTCAACTGAAATTTCCGATACCACCTTTGGATTTTTCCGCTGTCAGGAGTTCGATTACTTCAAGAATCTTTGCTCCCTGCTTGTTGCTGTCTTCTGCCTACCCGGTCATCGTCCTTGTTGCACACCTGGGAAGTTCTGAAGGCTCTGTAGTGCTTTGCGCTCATTTTTCTTTGAGGTTAGCGCATGGAACGTTATCAGTTATGGGAATGCAGACGGTATGGAGCAAGCTTTATGTTGAAGCTTCTTAATGCCTAGGGTCTATGGGTCTAGGCTTCGCGTCCTGAAGGGGCCCGCACACTTTACAAGTGACGCAATCTTTTTGCCCTCAACGATTTAAAATGCATAGGTAAATGCCCTGCGTCCACCTCGCCATAATTGAGTGCCCAGATCTGTCGTCGGATTATACCCACGGTTAGGCTACTACTGTTTATCAGCCCTTATGTTCAGCTGGGCCTCTGGAACAAGCTGTCATCGTTACTTGCTTAAGATTCGCATCCCTTCCATTTGCCTGACGATATCGCAAAGATATGCGCTGTGAAGGTGCACCCGACCCTTCAAGCAGAAAACTCTTTTAAGGTCTCCTTTGCGCAGCGATTGGATCTGGTGAAGTGTTTGCAAACGATTTAGAAGCACAAATTTTTCAATGCGGTCTTTGATGTTGGCCACTTTCCGGCTCCATGGAAGGAAGCCCGGGCCCACACTGTACTCTTATAAGTCTTTGTCTTTGCCTGCCGTAATTTGCTGTCCTCTTCTGGGCGTCTGTCTCGATTTTGACCGGATTTAGCTCGAGACCATCTTTTATAATCTCAAGCTCTTGCTAGCATCGTAGAGGAAAGCACCCCGTTCAGGCTTGTGCCTATCAGGGTAGTGTCCTGGGCCAGTTCTGGCATCAATCTGTACCCTACCGATCGCCTGGAGGAGTGTTTAAGAATTTTTGGAAGAGTTCAAGATCTCTGCGTTAGAATGGAATATCGCCCAATTTCCAAAAGACCCACGGTTGTGTTGCGGCTTTGTCCTGCTCACCACTGAGCCCTGAGCAGGCTCAGGCAGACTAAAAGCATCACAACTTTAGCTGGAACTTCAAAGGGATTTTATGTGAAAGCATCATGTTAACAAGATCTGCCACTTAACTTAGCGATAAGAGAATGGGTGCGCTATGGCCTTGGGCAACCTGACCTCGGACCCTGCGATTTTACGAAAACTGTGAAATACATCTCAAATTAACTTTCATTAGGATTCTTGGAATTGAATTTGAGACCGAAACTTCACCCACAAAATCTTTGAATTTTCTGAATAGCGAGAAACACCTCACACATGAATCTTTTGAATGAGTATTAGTCCCATGGGATGAAAACCATAAAAGTTTTGTGTTGCAGTTTTCGATATTTTACCACACCCGTGAATGAGATTTCTCAAAATCACTCCATAACACTCCACTGCAGTAAAAATGTCAACTTCCTAGCTCGTTTGGCTTGGCTTTACGTTAATATCGTGCTTAGTGCATAACGTTGCTGATTTCACTATGCAACAGCATATGACTACGTTTGATGAAACCGATAGCGGGAATGGTGTTTTATGAATATAACGTAAAATTTCCTTAGCCTTAACTATTTATGGGGCGAAGGTGTATACTAGTATTATTAAAAACAAATTAAAAAAAAAGTATGTTACCTCTTTCGTTGTCGAGCTCTTTACCGCCTTCGACCGCCCGAGCTACTTGCCATCGTTTCACATTCTATATCCGAAAGCTGAAGTAAAATAATAGCTTACACACAGAAAAAAGCTTTTTAAAAGGCACACGCACAAGTATATGTGTGGGCACATCTATACAGTAATTCTTGCGCTTTGCGATAGCTTGCCAACGTTTTCTTAAATCAATATATTCGTATATTCGTTAAAAAAAATTGTCTGGTTCCTATTGGAGTATTTATTTTTTTGATTTTTTATTTAAAACAGGATTACGAGATTGATTTTTATCGATTGCTTGGAAACGGGGTAAGTAATCGATGATGGAAAACAAACTCGTGCTGCGTGGGCACTAGGAGGACCTACGTTCAAGTCTGTAGTTCTTATTCTGGGATCAATCATAAATACGTATGGACTGACAGACGGACATGGCTAAATCGACTCTGCTAAAAAATTAAGTATATTATTGTTTCGAAGGCGGCATGATCGTCATTCAAACAATTTTCCCAACATGCAGGTCAACTTTTCAAAACTCCGTCTTTGTGCATGTTTCCTACCAGAAAGCTTCTGAAAAACTGTATTTTATAAGATATAAACTGGTCAGTCAGATCCAATATTTGTTAGATGAACATTTGGTATTTGATTTTAGGAAAAATATAATTTTTCTGCAATTACGGCGCTTGCCGATTCCTGTAACCGTTACATTCTTACTCTTGGCTAAGATATATATATGTATTGTTATCGCGTGAATCCCGATGCCGCGTAAATTTATTTCGATTTAGACGAAGAAAGGACTCCAAACTGAAGACCCTGTTAAGGTTGTTCTAATCACCACAGAGGACCCGAAACGGTTCATGCAAGGCCACATAGTTAATATAATAACATTCAAAAGGTAAAGGTGTATGTATATATTTATGAATAAATATTACACCAAGCTTACTCTTAAACTATTTGTAAACGAGGAGATAATTTACAGGAGTCTTTTGGCGGACATAAAACTACAAAATGGGAGGGAAAAAACAAAAATATTAAATAAAATTTAAAAATTGTGATGACTAGACATATGAGCCAAACTCAAGAATGCGACGAACAAGAACTATGAAAAGGGTCTCAATGGGTCAGCGCTTGATAAAAGCCAATAGAATTAGTACTAAACCCCGGACCTCGAGCGAGCCAAGCAAATAATTATAAAATGGAAAGGTCGCCAAATCCAAATTTATAATTTTTATTTAAAATCTGCACGCTTTTTGGGCAAAAATTAAATTATTTTTGGAATATCGGTAAATCTATATATTCTACATTTATGGAGTTTTAGTCACCAATATTGATAAAAACTATTTTTCTTGCCCACGCTCATCTGTGGTGTGACAAACCTGATCAATCGATACTTCTTAATAGGAAGCTGGCATTTTTACTATAGTTACCTTTTGTGATGAAGGTGCAAGCTATGGTGGGGTTTTGGGAAATTCCATCCACAAGTGTGGAAAATTCGATAAAAATATTTTTTTGCACATTTTTTATTTACCATCTGATATGCCTCAAACTAATTTTTAAAGATCTTTGTTCAAATTCACTTCAAACCGTTCCTCCTTGGTATAAATGGAGGTCAAAGATTTGGTTTGTGAAGTTTTGCATACAAATTTATTTCCAAATATCTTTGTACGTGTTTCACTTTTTCGAAGCATCCTCCAAGCATCCTCGGTTGAAAATGAGAATCACAGATTTTTTGGGAGAAGTTTAAATTCTTGTCCGATTTTCTTCAAACTTATTTTCAAACCCTTATGGATGGAAACTGTTGTTTCCAACTTATGGTTCTTTATTCAATGGACCTTCAAAATATTTTCAAATATACGTGGAGTTCAAGACAGATTTAAATTTTTCTCGAGCGGGAACTGGTTGAAAAATTTGTACTTAATATTTTAAGCACATAACTTACCAGTTACTTGTTATACTTACGTAATAACAATGACTTAACCAGTTAACTATTCAATGCTTAATCACATGATACATATTAAAGCATATGACGTTTTTTCCCTTAATTTAAATTAATATTCTGACATCCCAAAATTGGTCAAATTTGTCTGCCATATGTCTGACGGGCGGGTTAGTTGATTAGTAAACTGTTTGAGACAGACATTTGTCCTGATGTCACCAACTACAGCCCGTTTTGTATGAGGTTTGCCTGTCGACCCAAGCCGACTCTTACAATCTGTTTGTAATAGTGCAGAGATAAGTTATAAAAAAGTAAATTTATTACAGGCTTTTAATATTAATCTAAAGCTGTATATAAATAGATGAAAACGAATTTTAATTAGTTTAAGTGTATCAAAATGTGAATCAAACAATTTGCCGCGAGCACGGCCGGGAAATACAGCACCATAACATGGTAGGGGCTAATTCAATTTGATAATATATAAAAAGGAAAATATAAATTCTCATTAAATAAATATTTTTAATTAACGCTCTATTATATTTACTTTTGACAATTTTTTGATGAAACATGGCAAAAATCTGTATTTTTGCATTAGGAAAAACAAATATTCATGTGGTACTGGTACGAAGCAACAAGAAAGTTAAGCTTTCAACAATATTTTGTATATAATTCCGCAATGAGTTGGCGTATTAAAGTTACTGGCATGTAGATTATTGTGCCGCCCCAATTTTGAATATATTTATATAGAAATATGAAGATATATTGTAATTCAATGTTTTATGTACTAATACTTTTCTTTACTTTTTATATTTTCGTAGATAAAATAAGTGATAGATATCTTTTATATGCATTAGACAGATATTGGCATAACGGTTGCCTGAAATGTCATTGCTGTGGAGCTATGTTAGCCGACGTCGGTTCTAGTTGTTTTACCAGGCGAGGTCTAATACTCTGTAAAAAGGACTATTCCAGGTATGGTCAATGCGGTGTAATGTAAAAATTTGCAAAGCAGAAATTTTGCAATTATTATTAGACATATGTATGTTTAACTTATAAATCACATGAAAGATGATATTTATTTCTCTTTTTTAAAGCGTATATCGAGCTATACTCTTGATAAATGTTTATGTGGGCTGTTTGAAATTTGTAATATTTAACATAAATTTGTATTTAAACTGTAACAGAAATCATCGATTTAATTTGCATGCAATATATGTATTATTAACGGAGTCGTTCAATATCTAGTGTCCAAATTCTGTACCTGAAAAATAATTTTTTAACGCCTAGCTTTTTCTATGAGGGTGGGTTATGTTATGTTCTTTTACAGGTCAGCGAAATACTGGGAAAGATAATGTTTATGCTTATTTATTATTTACCTGCTAAGTTTCAAAGATAGTTACAAAAAGATATTATTTTCCTTTCATGTTTTCACATAAGGCTATATACATATACACTGCCGCTCATTTGAATAGTGCCCCTAAATCTTTCAAAGTAATAGCAAGATTTCTCATTAAAAAAATAGATTTCAATTTTTTTTATTAAATTATAATTAAATATTCACCAAATAACAGAAAATAACAATGATAGTTTACTAAAAACAATATTTAAACAAAACATTATTGTTTAAATATTCAAAATTTATGCCACCAAAATTGGCTCACTAGAATAGCACAGTTGTCGAAAAATCTTAATGAGAGTTGGATATATAATATTTAATGCTGGTTTTGGCGATTTTTCCATGTTATTAATATTTGTTTGGCTGGCTCGAGTTTTGGAATATTTATTTGTGTTTCTTTTTTGTGTTAGATAAAAACCCCGGACCTCGAGCCAGCCAAGCAAATATTTATTATATGATATTGATTGACTAAGCTAAGTAACTTTGCTACAATATAACTAATATTAAGCAGATTTTATTATAATTAATAATGACTAAAGCCCCCATGATTCAGGATAACTTCATATATTCTGTTGGGTAGAGAATCAAAGAAAGGCTTGATATAATCAAGCCTCAATAAGCTCCGATTTTGTAGAATATTGTTTTCCGGATTCGTATACCTTCCTTGCTAGCCACACATTTTCTATATCATTTAAGTCAGGAGAGTCAGTTCATTTATGTGATATTCTCACGATCCAGCGATCAAACGATCCAGATTAGGGCGTTATCATGTTGAAATTTCCACTCTAAGGCTCCAAGCAAATTTCTCGCCTCCTGAAAAGCCTTTTCCATAACGATTTTGCATGACTGCGTTCATTTTGGTAGTCAAAAATTAGAACACATTACGCCGCCCACTCCACTTCCCTTAAATCGTGAAAGTAATAGTTATAGCCATCCAGGGCATCCAATGAAATTTGTTATCGCCAGAGAATACAACTCGGAGCCACTCTCGCGATCAGCAAAACAATAATCTCTGCTCCTTTCGAACACTGTTCAGTGGTTTTTTTTTTTTAGTTTTTTACGTTTTAGGTGTCGTGCCTTCGAAATAAGCTGTTAAACTGTAGAAACACTGGCAATAACACCCGATTTTTCTTTTATATTAGCAGTAGAGTCATGCAAGTTAGATGCATACATCAAAATAGCTCTGTTATCAACTGATTACACTACACTGGAGATTCGTCCGTTCATATAATTTCCATAGCCATGTGGATCCCGTAAAAAATTACCTGAGTTTTCGGTTTCTGTTAATTTTTTATGCCGAAATTCCCAAATTGGAAACCTTTTTGTTTTTGAATAAGTTGAAGTAATAGAAACATCGAAATAATATAAGTAAGTGCATTAATCTGTAAGCTATTCACATTTTCACATGAAACGGTAATTATTTAATGATGGTTTTTAATTTGTTACATTGGAGATGTTGTAACTGTTTCCTAACCAACGTCTTATATTTACAACAGCCCGACCTTTCCGTATACCTTGTTCTTGGTTGTTTATGTTTTATTATTATTTTCGTTTTCAATGTATTCTCACCTGTTTATTTTTTTTTTTAATTTTCTCGTTTACTATTTAAAAGCTCTTGGCAAATATAATAATCCAAAAAACATTTTAATTGGATGTTGATAAATAGCATATTGAATTGGGGCATTAAATGGAAGCTCACTGTTTCCTTTTATTTTTTCTAAATCTTTTGACTTAAGCAGCTTCCTCTATCTGATATAGTTCAGACATTGTTTTTGAGTCTATTTGCCGAGTTTTCAAAACGCTGACTGCAGATATCTTACTTTTTTTTTAATCCGAAACTATTTACAACTTTCCTATTTGCATTTTTCTCGCTTCCACGTTCTGATTTTCATTTTACTGCAAAGTGGGCCAGCAAGTTGCAGTTGACCCAGCGTCGAGGTGTAGCTGTCCCAAAATTTCTGTATCATGTAAACATCTTACTTTTATTGGCATTTCGGCATTTATTAACCATTGTGCTTGAGCTTTTTGACCATCTTCCCGGCATTTGTTGGCCAACTTTCCAACTTGGCACACACTATGGCGCTTATCGAAAATTTTAGCGGCATTAACTGGCCATCCTTCAAGCAATTTTTTCCCACCCATCATGGGACTTACTGCCCATTTTATCGCCAGTGACCAACTTTCCCGTATTAATTGATCAACTTTCCGGCATATATTGGCAAGCATCTGTCTTATATTGGCCACCATTTATGACATGAACCATAAATTGGTCAACTTTTCGTCAAACATCTAGATTATATTGTGCCTCCTCTTTTTGACTAACTTCCCGGCCAACTTTTCGGCACTTATTGGCCAATATTTTAGCATTTATTGGCCCATATAATGCGCCTATATTTGTTTTTGCCATCAGGAGATTGCAATCAGTATAAAACGCAAATGCTACCTTATTACACATATAATCAATCCTATCTACGAACATAGGCGATTTATCCATTGGGGTCAATTGAAGTTAATTTAACGCTTAAGATTCAAATGGGTTTTGTGTAAATTGCGAAAGCGTCATATTCATCTCCGCACAATCAGACACACACACAGAAAGATTGCCGAGCAATCTTCTATGCTTTAGGCGTTCAGGACTTATACAATTTAAAGTAAAGAAACAGTTCCAAAAGTGCTGTGCTTTATCGTTCTCTGATTTTGACATAATTTAAATAATTGTTTTTTTACGCTCTTATGGGATTTCACCAAATTAGTAAAAATATTTAAGGCCTTATAGCTGCGGGTTCATTTGCCAGATGTAGATTTTAAGGCCTTTAAAGTCTTGGTTGGCATAGCGTTTACATTTTGATGAGCTCTCCACACATGATGCTTTGGTTCGAATAACTTATTCTTCATTCCTTCTATTAAATGTTCCTTACGAAGTGTTTAGCAATTGCGCCCAGAATATTTTTATTTGTTGAATAAGTTATGTTTTCTCGTTTTCAAATTCAACGAATTTATAATTAACATACAAGTTAAGATTGGTAGTTTATTCCTTCTTGTTGATTGATATGATTTGTAGCTATGTGGTGGTGGCGAGGATGTGGCGTTAGATATAAATTGAAATATGCGTGATATATAAATACAATTCAAGAAGAAGAATGTCTAATTTGGAGACTCTAGCTTTTAAAACCTAGGAAATTTGCTCCAAAAACAGAATTTTGATATCGATTTTCATCGATTTCTTCGAAACAGGGCACGTTATCGATTTTTGGTAAATGTACAAATACACACAATCATAGTGAATTCTGTCGACATGAATTGTTGGTATGGCTGTCGAGTAAAAGCGTTATCAATTCGTGCGGTCAGTTACGGGTTTGAGTCTTAATGTGGGACCTACATATTCTTTTTATACCATGAGCCTATTGAAAATGGGTCAAAAGGGTATAATGTATTTGTGAAAAGGCATGTAACAGGGAGAAGGAAGCATCTCCGACCCCATAAAGTAGTTATATATTCTTGATCAGCATCACAAGCCGAGTCGATCTAGCCATGTCCGCCTGTCTGTCCGTCTGTCCTTCCTTCCGTCCGTCCGTTCGTCCATCCGTATGCATGAACGTAATCAACTCAGAGCCTATAAGAGCTAGAGACTTAAAAGTAATGTAGGTCCTCCTAGTGCCCGCGCAGTACGAGTTTGATTCCGATATTCGATAACATCCCCCGTTTCTAAGTAATCGATAAAAATCAATATCGAAATCCTGGTTTTTGAGCAAAATTGGTAAATTAATAAGAGCTAGAGTCACCAAACTGGGCATGTAGCTTTAATAGCTGTAAAATGAAAGATACTTTATATATATATATATATATATACATTAATTATATATATATATTAATTATATATATATATATATTAATTATATATATATATATATCTATTATATATATACCTTCCCGCTACAACCTTATAGCTATACATCAATTAAATTAACAAATTTATACTGCCCAACAATTTAAGCCACAATTTAATTGCAATTGACTTTTTGAGAATTCACAAATATTCTAAAGTACAATAGGATCTACTGTTGAAAAATGCATCAAGATCGGCTAAGAAACACAAAAGTTATTAAAGAAAATGTGTTTTTGCTGGCCTCGTTCTTGCGGCAGCTAGCACAAATTGCAATAATTTCTGTATACATCTACACACACACATTCATGCGCGTCTTCTTTGAATTCTATCAGCAGCATTGCAATGGCGATTGTTATTTTAATCCTTCTTTTTCTCAATGAGACTCAATTATTGGTGTGGCTGTTGAGTAGAGGCGGCGGAAAGTAGTACCATCAGTTACCAGTTCGAACCCTACCGAGGGAACCAGTTATTCTTTAAATTTATTATTGTTACTGCTTTAGCAAACGAGCGCATAGGGCGATCTGCATTTAATGTTAGTATCAGGGTATCCCCTATTCGGGAACTACCGACTAGAGCCTCTTACTTGTTATTACTGCTTAAACAAACAAGCTCATAGCACGAGCCATTACAGGCTACAGAGAATTTTTATTTTGGTGATGCCAACAGTAGTGTTTTGCCCAGGTTTAACACGCTTTCACGTGTTTAAATATCCCCTTTATCCTACTTTGAATTTGGACAAATCAATGTACCTGTTAATGTAAGTCGATAAAATCCATTGTTTTCGTAGGGCTAATTTTTGCTCAAAAATTTTAATCATCAAGTCGATTGGTCCTAATTGTACAATATTGCAGATATTAATGATGGCATTAAATTCATTTATGATACCCTTGCTTCTTAAAATCTGTGTATCACTTGGGTATCAGGTCTGACCGGCCTCCCTGATTCTGAAGAGCATTCCCCTATTGAAAAGATGTAATACAGGCCTAGAGAAATTGTGAATTTTAAGCTATAGATTTAGTTGCGGTAAAAAAAAAAGTGAACGATTAAAATTATAACCCAATAATTTCCGATTTTTGTAACATCAATACTCCGCAGCAAATACGAAACTTTTATTTATATTATACAGAGTATTTGCGAAGTAAATTTATTTCAATTTTATTGGGATGCAGATAAGAATGCGCTAACGGAGAGTATCGGGCAGATACCGGAAACACAACACAGAGTTGTCTTGAATCTTGAATAGATTCAATATTTATTGTACACTCTTTGTGAAATATTCATAAACATGGCGCCCAAATTTGTGTAAATAACAAAACAAAAGAGGTATACCCACGCTTAAGAGTGGAGGTACTGTCGGTTGAGGGGAATTGCGATTTCGATTCCTATACAGGGAATTGACTTTTGTTTCAAATTATTTTTAGTAATGCTAAAGCAAACGAACGCGTAGCGCAGCTGCAATTGGTGCTGGTAGAAGTAGGTTCAGGATATCCCCTAGTTGGGGATTCATGCTTCAATATGTTGCACGTTGTTTAATTCAATTTAAGTTAATATTACATTTTTAAAATATTATAATAATATTTATTTTATTATTCCTGTTTACAGTATGTTTGGTAGCTCTGGGGTTTGTTCTGGATGTGGGGAAACTATACCTCCAAGTGAAATGGTAGCAAAAGCTCTTACTGGAATTAATAATATCGATTTACAAAATCAACAAAAACAAATTATAAACTGTGTATTTCATCTTAGATGCTTCAGCTGTGCAAAGTGCGGATCTAATTTGCGTCCTGGTGATAGGTAAGCTTGTTGTGAATTTATATGTTAAGCTTTCCCACTTAATTTGAAACCCACATATATTTAGTTATTTTAATAATACATTATTAAAAATTGAGATAGTAAATAAAGTTATCGGAGAAAATATATTTTGGGTAAACACAACTAGCAAATAGATCTCCGTAATACCCATAGCCACCACGGGCAATCTTTTAAACATTATTGTATGCTAAATATAATATCGATACTGTTATTTTAATTCTAATCATTTTATTGTCAAAATCAATGTTTTTTATACCCTGTACCCATTGAAAATGTATTATGATTTAATACAAATGTATATAACAGGCAAAAGGAAGCATCTGCAATTTTATAGTGTATTTATAAAAGCACAATGAGATCAACTTCAGAGCAGGAATTTTCTGTATACATGTCATCATATACATTAATAGAGTGAGTTTTTTCTGGAACCCATTGAAATAGGTAAAAAGGGTATAATGTATTTGTGCAAATGTATGCAACAGGCAGAAGAAAGCATTTTCGACCACATAAAGTATATATATTCACTATCAGCATCAATTGCCAAGTCGATCTAGCCATGTCCGTGTGTCTGTCCGTCCGTCTGCCCGAATGTATGAACGCATTTCCTAGATTCAGCGCAGTACGAGTTGTTGATAATTGATAACTTGCCTCGTTTTCAAGCAATCGATAAAAATCAATTTCGAATACATGTTTTTTGAGCAAGTTTCCCAGCTTAGCTTTCTTAGTTTAAATAGTGTATATATATATATATATATATATATATATATATATATATATATATATATATACTAAAAGACTTAAAGATACTTGATATATATAAATATACTATAGATATATATATATATCAAGTATCTTTTAGTCGGGAACTCCCCTCTAGAGCCTCTCACTTGTTTTAAACATTTTCGGGTGTATAATTTTCACGTTTTTATACCCTAAACCCATTAAAAATAAATAGAAAAAGGGTATAATGTAGTTGTGCAAATGTATGTAACAGGCAGAAGGAAGCATCTCCGACCTTATAAGGTATATATATTCTTGATCAGCATCAACAGCCAAGTCGATATAGCCATGTCCGGGTGTATTTTTCTATACGAACAGTCTCCCTTTTTGCTGCACGCAGTATATATATATCATATAGCTGCCATAGGAACGATCGGTTGAAAAGTAGGTTCTTCTATGAAAAACTTTTTTGTCTTTCGAACTATCTTAACCGTACTCGGCATTAACTATTTTCGCTGTGCTTCTTAGATACGGGCAAAGCACTATGAGCATTATGAAAAGGTTGGGTCTGCAAGGGTATTAAATCTTCGGCGTGCCGAACATAGACCTCTATTCTCGTTATTAATTTGCGTAAAGAAGACTATGATCTTTGAATATTCAGGGTAAACGTATGCTAGCTGGCGCAATTTACACGAATTTCTATGTACATGTACACACAAACATTCTTGCACGTCATTATTGAATTCTATTAACATCACTCCAATTGCAATAGTATTTGCTATTTGCTCCTACTTTAAACGGTTTTTGTTCGTTGAAAATGAATTGTTGGTATGGCTGTTCGGGATCGGCTGTGCAAGTAGGGCAATTGGTTACGGGTTCGAGTTCAAATGAGGGTACTTTTTTTCAAATATATTTTTAATAATACTTAAGCCCTCGAGTTCGAGTAAGGGTACTTTTTTTATTTAAATTTTTTACTGCTAAAGCCCACGAGATCGTAGGACGAGGTGTGAATGTGTGACATCTGAGCGAGAAAATTCAGACGTCTCCACGTAAATACATCTGCTATAACTAGATATTTCGTTGTTCCGTCCACAAGCTTTTTATACAGTGCCGCTCAACTGAATAGGTTTGAAAAATATTTCTTCTATTTTTTCTTCTCTCTTTGTTCCTATGGCATTTTTTCCTTCTTTTTTGTTTTGAACATTCATTTGTTTCTCATAATATGACAAACAAATGTAACGGGTTCTATGCAACGGTAAATCAGAATTTTGCTTTCATCATGAAATTCGCTAAATGTGTGGTCTATTTTTGGCTCATTTGATTAGGTTTGACAACTTTGACTTCGCTTATTGATTGACTGCGTGATTGAAAACATATAATTTCTTTGGTCTACTTAAATTTAAAGTAATTGCTAGCATTTTTTTTTAATATGGGTCGGGGAAAATCTTGAACCGATTTTGAAAAAGGTCAAATTAAAGGCTATATTGAATCTGGCCTAAAACATAATGAAATAGCAAAGAAGATTGGTCGAAGCCAAAACGTGGTAAGCAATTTTCTGCGTAATGAAGCCGATTACGGGAAAAAAATGAAAGGAGGAAAAAAATCTGCTACAACGGCATCAGAGAGGCGACTAATCCTTCGAACTGCTTCGAATTCCCACCTCTCTGCCAGTAAAATCAGGGATGAATGCGGTGTAAATGCTAGTTTGGCAACGGTAAAACGAGTTATTTGGAGTGCTAAACACTTAAAGAGATTAAAAATAAAAAAAAACCTCCTCTCAATGATGCACGGAAGGAAGCGCGACTTCGATTTGCGCGGGATCACATGACATGGAACAAGGAGTGGAAGGCTGTGGTCTTCTCCGACGAAAAAAAGTTCAATCTCGACGGACCGGATGGCTACAACTATTATTTTCACGATATGCGAAAAGAGGAATGCTTTTTGAGTCGTCATCACTCCTGTACAGGAGGCGTAATGGTTTGGGGAGCCATATCGTTTTATGGAACTTGCGAGCTGCAGTTTGTTTCCTCAAAGATGAATGCAAATGTCTACAAGACTGTGCTCCAAAAGGCTTTTCCCCAGTTTTCCGAAATTTTTGGACCTATTCAATGGACGTACCAACAAGACAACGCCCCCATCCATACAGCCCAGGTTACAAAACAGTGGATTAAGGACCAGAATGTTAACTTGCTGGAGTGGCCGCCATACTCCCCAGACATAAATATTATCGAGAACATTTGGGGACTTTTATCCAGGAGAGTGTATGAAGGGGGAAGACAATTTCAGGACTCGGCGACCTTGGTTGAAGCGATTAAAAAAGCCTGGTCAACTATTTCACTGAGTGAAATTGAAAAATATTACGATTCCTTATCAACTCGAATGTTTGAAATAATTAAGAATAAGGGTGGTCATACCAAATATTAAATAATGCAGAAATAGTGTCTTTTATTATTTAAGTTACCAAGTGCCATAAAATATTGCTGTGAATAATTTTTTTTTATAGTTTTGTTGGTCAAACATAGGTTTGGTGAATAGCACTTGAGCCAAAAATTATGTAGATTTTCAGCTATGTTTTTGAAAATATAATAAAAAAAATATAAAATCCAAACCTAACAAAATTTATTTGGTTTAAATGCGAGTGCTCGTTATGAAGATATTATGTTCTAAGTCTAAAAAAGAAGTCAAACCTATTCAGTTGAGCGGCACTGTATGTCACATCTGATAGTGTTCCCACTATCATACCTTCGGTATTGTAGCCTCTAGTAGGCGCTGCACCGAAAAGTGATTTACTCTAAATATTTGTAAATATCTGTTGCAGAGTTCTGGCTTGAACACTAGTATTAAAATGTAAAACCAAAAATTCCATTATATATCTCCCTCCAACTGGCGCCTCAATGGTTTTTGTGCTTGCGTCTTTAAATGTAAGATGTTTTAAATCTAAACTCTCCTATCTTCACGTAGATTCTCTTATTTTCGATTTCGACATTTAAGGTATTTCTGAGCCTCGGTTAAAACTGGGCATCTTCGATTTTTAATATTTTCTACCTATTCGACATTTGAGTCGATTAAGCTTCTTGTATCGGAGGAAGAGTGATTGATCCTCCCATCTTGTATGTCGAGATTGGTGGAATAAGTGTCATGTCTAACTTACCGTTTACCTAAGACATCGTTCCGCTATTAAATCTTCGCTACTTTATGATAATGAGCTTTTGGTCGATCTTGGTAACTTCAATCATCCCTACCTTGCTGCTGCCTTCTACGCGACGGGCTACATGCGTTGTCCTTATCGCAGGTTGATGCAGGTAAATAAATTTGGTTATTGAGGCATTAGTTTTCGTAAGGCTCGTTTTTATAAGCTTAACGATCTTATACTGCTCGTCAATTGTGCAGACGTTGCTATTAAATTATTTTATGACACCGCGAACTTTGATATCTCTGTTCCACTTAATCAAAGGACCAAACTGGTTCAAAAAGAATATAATGAACCAAATTCTTTTATTATGGAATTGCCACATCAAATTTCTTTATTCCATTTGCTATAAGAAATGATTTCGTCGTTGCAGTCTTCAATTTTCACATAGCTCCAATCAATTTTTGAAATTTCTTAAGATGCTAGATGTATATTTTGTAATCTTCGGTAGTTTTCAGGTATTATCTTCGACTCAGTTATTGAGAGATTCGTTTTTTATTCCGCTTCATGAAAAAGGCAATAAATCTGAAGTTGATAAGTTATCAGTTAACTGTATAGTTATAGTTATAGTTAACAGTATTTGGAAAATGTCTGTTATTCCTAAAGTCTTTGACAGGATCGTAACAGCTCGAATGCAATATATATGTACCACTAACCTTTTACGGCTTAGCTCATCATTAACTTCACAAGTTTAGCCTTCTCGACTTTCCAGTTTATTACTTAACTGGATTTCAGGGTATATGAGTAATAAAAGGGTTATTTTTATAAATTCATCTATATGTATAAAACTGTTTGTCCTGACTGACTGACTGACTGACTGATTGGTGATCAACGCACAGCCCAAACCGTAACAGCTAGGAAGCTGAAATTTGATGTAGGTGCACGTTAAGACGGGGTTTCGGGAAATTCTACCTGCAAGTGTGGAAAAACCGCGAAAAACGTCTGTATGTAACTATTTTGTTTACCATCCGATCGGCCTCAAACGTATTTTCAAAGATCTTTGTTCAAATTAATTTAAGGGGTGTTTCACACTTTTAGGAAAATCCATTCCTCCTTGGTGGAAATGGAGGTGAAAGATTTGGTGGGTGACGTTTCGCGATCAAATTCATTTCCAGAGATCTATAAGAAAAATCATTTGAGACGTGTTCCATACTTTTCGCAGAATTCAAACTTCTTCGGGGGGAATGCGATTTAAAGATTTTTTGGGCGAAGTTTTAAGTTGTGTCCGATTTGCTTCAAACTTATTTTCAAAGCTCTACATAAGAATTTAATAAATACGTATTTCAGCGATTTGGGAAATTCCACCCGCAACAGTGGTAAATTGTCGGAAAACGGTTGTATGAAAGTTTTTTGTTTACCCTCCGATCGGCCCCAAACTTTTTTTCAAAGATCTATGTTCAAATTCATTTGAGGGGTGTTTCACAATTTTTTAAAAATCCGTTCCTCCTTGGTGGAAATGGAGGTCAAAGATTTGGTGGGTGACGTTTTGTGTTCAAATTTATTTCCAAAGATCTATTTTTTCGCAAAATCTAAACTCCTTCGATGGAAAATGCATTTCAAAAAATTTTCTGGTGAATTTTAAGTTTTGTCCGATTTGCATAAAAGTTGTTTGATTCCCGACCGATCAGTTTCAAAATCATTTTCAAAGCTTTTTGAAAACATTGATTTTATAACATACGTGCCACGGGCAAGGCCGGGTTATACCCGCTAGTATTCTATAAACATCCGGATGACTTTCAAGGTTTCCCAAGTCTGTTATGATTGTGCCTAACATAAGGATATGGCTTCCTATAAACTTTCACAAGCTATCATTGATGCCTTTCAGGCTTGTTTTTAAGTTAACATTTTCATCCGGGCATTGTTGACCAGTTCGCATAATTTTATTAAGCCAAATACCCATATTTAAGGTATATTGAAATCAGCTTCATCCACATAAAATTTAAATTCTCCTTACACTAAAAGTTTGCAAGTCAGCCGGTGTACTTGCTTAATCCGGATGGATGAGTGCTTAAATACTGTGCTGCATCATTCTTTAAATCTGGTTTAAGACTTTATATTGTTTGTAAATTCGTCATCTTACAGACCATTTGGAAAGAACAGTTTATCATTCCTCTCCATAAAAACGGACTTAATCTTATATCGAAAACTATCGAGGTATTTCAAAATAATCATTTTACTTTTTCTTTTCTCTGTATCGAATTGAAATGTATGGTGATGATGTAAAGTTTTACCTAACATATAAGAGTACTGCTTTCTATAAACTTTTACAAGCTTACATTGATGCCTTTCATTCTTGGTGTCAAGTCCAAGGTAATTATTTTTGCAGAAGCTGTTTTCAAATGGTTTCTTTGTATTGATTTCATGGATGTCATTTTGTAAACTTTTCTGCAATCTTAAATAATTCTACATATATTATAAAAAATGCATAATGCGCAATTCAGTCTCAAATGCAAATGCAATATGATCGGCTTGAATTCTGCCTTAAGGTGATAATCCCGAATGTCTAGGGTAATGCTCAGAAGAACTATACGAATATTCATGCAAATTAATATATATGTATATATATGTCAACCAAAGCATAATTCTGTTAAGCCAAAATTATAAAAAGCAATTTACTATGCCTTGCATGAACTGTTTCGAGATCGATGTGATGATTTCAATAAGCATTACAAGGTCCTCTGTCGGAGTCATCTCTTCCTCGTATTAAAGTTTCTTTAGATAGATAGTCTTACTCTATAGCTATGCACGATGCCTACAGATTCGCACGAAAATTAAGAAATGGTTTGTGATCATTAAGAATTTCATACTTGGTACAAAATAGATAGAATCTGCGATATTAAGGAACCCATACAATTTCAGTTTATCATTCCTCTCCACAAAAACGGACTTAATCTTATGTCGAAAACTATCGAGGTATTTCAAAATAATCATTTTACTTTTTCTTTTCTCTGTATCGAGTTGAAATGTATGGTGATGATGTAAAGTTTTACCTTACATATAAGAGTACTGCTTTCTATAAACTTTTACAAGCTTACATTGATGCCTTTCATTCTTGGTGTCAAGTCCAAGGTAATTATTTTTGCAGAAGCTGTTTTCAAATGGTTTCTTTGTATTGATTTCATGGATGTCATTTTGTAAACTTTTCTGCAATCTTAAATAATTCTACATATATTATAAAAAATGCATAATGCGCAATTCAGTCTCAAATGCAAATGCAATATGATCGGCTTGAATTCTGCCTTAAGGTGATAATCCCGAATGTCTAGGGTAATGCTCAGAAGCACTATACGAAAATACATGCAAATTAATATATATGTATATATATGTCAACCAAAGCATAATTCTGTCAAGCCAAAATTATAAAAAGCAATTTACTATGCCTTGCATGAACTGTTTCGAGATCGATGTGATGATTTCAATAAGCATTACAAGGTCCTCTGTCGGAGTCATCTCTTCCTCGTATTAAAGTTTCTTTAGATAGATAGTCTTACTCTATAGCTATGCACGATGCCTACAGATTCGCACGAAAATTAAGAAATGGTTTGTGATCATTGAGAATTTCATACTTGGTACAAAATAGATAGAATCTGCGATATTAAGGAACCCATACAATTTCAAATAATTCTTTATATATATGAATAAATATCGGGGATGATATCGATACTTTAGACATTGCACTGGATTGTTTATTATCTTATCGTTATATAATATGGTTACATTGACTTTATTCAAATTCAAATTCGATTGGTTGTTGATACAGTTCGCTTACGATCACGAACAATACAATCTTCAATATCTAACACTTCTTAACTATCGTTATCAAGGACTCTATTTATCTTATATGGACCGCGATATTTTGGTGCGAACTTTTTATTTACTAATGGTGTAGTGTCCACATTACGACCGGCTACATAATCTCCTCTTTGATACGTTAAAGGGTCTTAATGTTTCTTTCTTTGTGAGCACAAAATATTTTCACAAGCTTTTTTTCGCACAGATAAGATTAAGATTTCTCTGCTCTATGTTTAATTTATCCTATAAATATTCAGTTGATTCATCAACTATTGGTCCTTTTTGGATCCCTCCAAGTAATAAAATGCTGGGTGTTTTCTGCGTATTAGTATGAATAGTGTTATTTATGGCATACTCGACTTTGTTCATCAATTTATACCAATCTTGCTGCTGAAAGGGCTCTGAAAGTTCACCTTTCATAAGGGTGAGAACACGATTAACTCTTTCAACTTGGCCATTAGCCTGTGGTGCCCCAGTGGCAACTTTTATGTGCTTTTTACTTCGTTCTTGCAAGAAATTCGCAAACTCTAGCTATGTATAACATGTGCCTCGATCTGAGATAACTCTTGTAGGGCGACTGTAAAGCTCGAAGTATTTACTGAGGGCATATTTGGCTTCCCGAGTACTGGCACTATTTACTGGAAATAATTTCACAACATTTTGCGAAGGCATTTACGATTATTAAGATATGTTTTCTGTTTGATGTGATAATCGGTGAAGGGCCTAAATGGTCTATATGTAACGTATGAAAAGGTACCTTTGTCCTGCTATGCACGGCAAACAATTTTTAATAAATTATACTACTTTACTACGCTTTTACGGGAACCAATATGTTCTTATTAGGTCATTGACGCACTTGTATGCCGCTAGATGTTTTTAATTCTCGTTTGCTTTTCTGATTAATTGCTCATCCATGCAAATCATCCATGCAAAAATTCCATTCGAAATCATCTGGGATAACACCAACCACTCCAACTTCTAGCGCTGAGTTTAATATCAACTATTAAGATCGGACAACTATATCATATAGCTGCCATAGGAAAGATCGGTCGAAAATTAAGTTTTCGTATGGAAAACTTTTATGTGTTTCAAGATATCTTGACCAAACTCGGTATTTATTAGTTTTACTACGCTCCCATATATATGCAAAATCTTATTAAGATCGGACAACTATAACATATAGCTGCCATAGGAACGATCGGTCGAAAATTATGCTGTTGCATGGAATTTTTTTTGTTTTTCAAGATATCTTGACCAAACTCGGCATTTATTAGTTTTACTATGCTCCCTCCACTTATGCAAAATCTTATTCACATCGGGCTACTATATCATATAGCTGCCATAGGAACGATCGGTTGAAAATTAAGTTGTTGTACGGAAACCTGTTTTGTTTTTCATGATATCTTAACCATACTCGGCATTAACTTTTTTCCCTGTGCTTCTTAGATACGGGCAAAGCACTATAAGCATTTTGAAAAGGTTGGGTCTGCAAGGGTATTAAATCTTCGGTGTGCCGAAGATAGCACTTCTCTCTCGTTATGTAGTGAAAATAAGTTTGACGCCGATCGGACGAAATTTAAAAACTTTTTCCTTCAAAAATCTTTGGTTTGGATTTTCCACCGAGGAAGCTTGGATTCTGCAAAAAAGAGCCTTTGATATTCATTTGAACGCGAAACTCGACCCACAAAATCTCTGAACCATCTTTATACCAAGGAAGAATTAATTTTCAGAAAAGTGTGAAACACTCCCTCTCAAATTAATTTGAACAAAGATCTTTGAAAATTAGATTTAGGCCTATCGAATTTTTCCACATTGCGAACTATTGCGTGACTTAATGTTCTTATCTGGTCGCTAAAAGGTTGTACTAACATTTTGTTACGATTTTTTAAATTTGTGGTTGGAGTCAAGCATTGCAAAAATTATTAGTTCACTTTCGTACTAATAATCCGTTTTTGATGTCGTTTTTTTATAAACGATTGACATTTTGAATTGACGGGTGTTAACTACCATCGATCCCTAGATGAACTGTAAGACGTTATGGAATCAAGGCGATTATTGTCGAATTTCGCATTTTGAGCTGTTTAAACCAAGGCGAGACTTACGGCAAGGATTTTCACTTGTATTCATCTAAAGGTTTTACAGGCACGATATTTTGCGGACTCCACAATTGTATTTAGATGATGATCATTGAATGGAAGTCGACGGGCGACTTCCGTAGCCAAGCAGCAACCAACCGGGTGAATGATATTGTATCCAGCGGACTTAAACACTACAACCTTATGGTGGAATGACCGTGATTTGTTGAGGAATCTAAGAAGATGATTGGGCTAGAGCACAATGACGCTGTTACCTCAAAGCAATGCCAGAATAGAGGAAGGATATTTTTTCAATTTCAGTCACGAGACGAGGGACTCTTACGATGTTATCGGGGAATGTAAATTAACACATAACTTTTTGAAACTTCAGCAAACTTGTGGCGTTCGCTATATAATTTACAATTTGCAAAACTGCGTAAGGAATTTACTAGATTAAGAGAGAAAATCCCTAACCAGTTTACAAGAATTCAATGATTGGATCCCTTCAATCATGAAGGAGGACTAATTTCTATTATCCGCGAAAATACTATTTTAAATCATATTAATTTAATGATTGTAGATCATTAAGACGTGAATGCACCTATTAATAAGAAACATCAAAGCAATTTACATACCGGGGCTCAATCGCAATGCGCCTTCCTGCGACAGAAATATTGGTTCATTAATTGCAGGAAATTGGCAATGCGATACGGAGTTGCATGCGCTTTCGACCTCTCTTGGACAATTAGTTAACGAGATCGCTGCCAGAAGGCCGACGAGTACGAGTGTAGGTGTATGCTATATAATGTAGCCACAACGACACCGAACTCAGCGGCTGGATTAAAATAATGTTTTTATTATGATTTCTTTGCGACACCGATACATCGTTTTTGACTGGGTTCTTTTGTCAAATTTTCATAATTTTTTTTATGTACTATTTGCTATTTTTAAAAAAAAAGCGATCGCCGAAATAATTGTGTTTGATTACAGACTTACAGCAAATTCAAGCATTTTCAATAATACGCTTCTTTCAATAATTAAAGACTCGGAGACCGGCCTGCAACGGTAAACTCAAATAGGTCGTCCTTAATTTTACTGTGGCCTGATTTTAGAGATGATGTTGGTGAGTTTTGAACGGACACGCACGGAACACGACTGGATATAAAATTAAGTGAACTTTTTCTAGCAATGAGGTTTTACGAATCAAGCAACACACTTATTCACTTGTACATCGTCGTAAACGTCCTCAGCTTAAGGTCTCCGATATTGTTGGTCGTCGACATTTTTTCCGATTTACGCTTTACGAAACAATGCGATGTGGAAATAGTAGAGCTGCATAAATGTTGTATTTGAGATGTAACGGTTTTTTCATAGGCGTTGAGTATATCGGATAATTTGGATGTTTTAGACATACGTTTAAGTCACCTTTTATGAAGAGGATACTTCATATTTTAATTTTATTCAATAAGCTACAAGTATAATTTGATGACTCTATCCCTTAAAACTTAAAAGAAATGCTCAGAAAATACAGGAAAGATTGAAAAAAATTTTGTGAACATATCGGCAATACCCCAATCAGTAGGGGATATGCTAGTCGACACTTGTGATGTTTGTTCCGCACCAGCGGTGTAGGCCGTCGACTGAGGGTCTGGAATGAACTCGGACAGACAGAATCGTTTACCATCTGCTAGACTCGGCGACCGAGCTCTGTGCTAAGATCTACGGGACGCTTGCCGAAAATATAGGCATCCATCACAATACAACATGCGAAAGTTTCAAGATAGAGCAAGTATAAAGGTTTTTTGTTTATTTATTTTTATTTGTATTCTTACTTGACTTAAAATGCAAGAAATAAGACCTAAAGAAGGCATGTTACTATGCCAATAAAATTACTATTGATTCCAAAATGTATATATATTCTTGATTTAGACGACAAGTACAGTCGGCCAAGCCATGTCCGTCGTCTTTTCGTTTGTATGAATTAAAAATGCAGTGCGCCCTTACTCAACGTAACCTATTAAAAGCGGGTCATTTGCGAAAACAGTGGTGGTTGCAAGAAATTGGACATTAAATCATTATTAGAAAATGTTATTATTATTTCAATGCACACCAAGCGAAACAATAAAACGACAAAAACGTTTTTAACTTACAGATCAATATGTTTGTTTTTTATTCAGTTTGTTTTCAGCTTACCATTTTTAAAGGTCATAGATTCTATCGCTTGTGTGGTATACAGGATTAAGTTGCAGCAGTGTTTTATGCAGGTTAAGAAGTTGTTCATTGATTCAAAAGGTTGAGCTACCAGGCATCGTTATTTTTGTGTTTAATTTTTATAAGTTCACCGATTTTGTTCTGCAACTCCCAACATTAAAGTTGCTATGTGAGGTCTCAGCCCCTCCCTGGTTATTAGGGAACTAATAAACTTATTTTTCCGCAATCATTTGCCAGATCAAACTTTTCTAAGAACGTTTTCATATGTGTTGATCACATATTTAAATGAATTTTCTCAACTTTAATTCCAAATGCATTACGTCTATTTTGCTATGTTTAATAAAGTTTGCAGATGGGAAGGAGAATTCTGGTCCACGCATTGTCCATCTGTTCGCTGAATTTTATCAAACCAAATACTCTTTTTTAGGTATATAGAAATAATCTTTTTCCACATAAATTTGATATCCTCTTTACACTAAAAGTTCGCAAGACGGCGACCTTAACATAATCAAGTGGCGCACTCACCGAGTCTGGATAAAATACTCGCCTGTGTGCTTAGGTACTTTGCTGCAGCACTCTTTAAACCTGTTTTAAACTTTTTATTTTGTCTGAAAATTCTTCATCTTAACCGACCAACTGAACAGTTTATTATTTCTCTCCATAAAAAAACGTTCTAAATCTTGTGTTGAAAATATAGGGATATTTCAAAAAAATCAATTCACTTTTGAAGATGCAAATTTTTTATAAGCCAACATTGGGGCCTTTTATTTTGGTGTCAAATGGTTTCTTACACTCTTCAATGCTTACCGCTCGAATATATATGAAGCATTAGTAATGAAGTTGGGGTTCTGTGTGTCATTTTTGATCATAAGCTAAAATTCGACGCTCTTTCAACGAGCATGATTAATAAGGTTAAAATTGTTTTGATTTCCTTAATCGACGGTCCAAGAAGTTCGATCATCAGTACATCTATAGTATGTTCACGAAAAAGACCTTTTCAATTGTCGCAAAGTATGTTTTCTAAAGGTTTTAAACAATATACTTCTTACTAAAATATGTAATTCACTCAATGTTTCAGTGCAATCATGTTTAAAAACCTTTTTGGTGGTTTAGCAACAAACTTATTTACGGTGTTTACTAATATATTGCACTCGGTCGTGAATGTCATCTAATTAAGGTGTCCATTACTGTTGGTCGTCGAAATTTATACGGATCTTCGTTTTGCGAGCCAATGCTGGGATGGTGAAATAATAATGATGCATAAATGTTGCATTTGAGATGTAACGGAGTTCTCAAAGATGTTGGGAATAGCGGAATTATGAATGATTGCTTCCAAATGGCAGGGATATCTCCGGACGCTCAAACGGAACGAAGATATTGAAATGCGAGTTACAGGTGTCACAAAAGAGTGAAATGGCAAAATCAATGTCTGCACAATTTTACAGTTTACAGTGATCAGTCGACTTGCAGAAAACTATTTTTAAGATTATAAATGTCAGACTTTCAAAAACAATGGTTTAATGTTGGTTTTAATGACTTAGTAGATTTAAAGAAATGTAAATTAAAATAAGTAAGATGGTCTAGTCGTTCCCGACTAGGAGATACCCGGAATCCTCTTCTATGAACACCAAATGCAGCTCGGTCGTTTGCTTTGGCAGTAACAAAAATAAATTTAAAAAAAAATAGTTCCCTCGTTAAGGTTTGAACTTACAACAAACCACACTACTACCCGCCGGCCCTACTCAACAGCCACACCAATAATTGAGTCTCAATGAAAAAAAAACGGATTCTAATATCAGCACAGAAAACAGTACTATCGCAATTGCAATGCTGTTGATAGAATTCAAAGAAGTCGCTAACTTCCGCAAGCACGAGGCATGCCAAAACACATTTTCTTTAAAAACTTTTGTGTTTCTTAACCGATCTTGATGCATTTTTCAACAGTAGATATTATTGTGCTATAGAATATTTGTATATTCTCAAAAAGCAATTGCATTTAAATCGTGACTAAATCGTGACTTGAATTGGTAGGCAGTATAAATTTGTATGTATACTTGATGTATAGCTATTAGGATGTAGCGGGAAGGTGGTGATAGCTGTAAAATGAAAGATACTTGATATAAATATATACTATTCTAAAATCTACATATCAAGTTTGGTGACTCTAGCTCTTATAATATACCAATTTTGCTAAAAAAAAAACAGGATTTTGATATTGATTTTTATCGATTACTTGGAAACGGGCCAAGTTATCGAATATCGGAAACAAACTCGTACTGCGCGGGCACTAGAAGGCACTACAGCTAAAGGTTAAAGTGTCTAGCTCTTATAGGCTCTGAGATAGTTTATACATGAACAGACGGACGGACGAACAGACAGATGGACATAGCTAGATCGACTCGGCTCGTCATGACGATCAAGAATATATACACTTTATGGGGTCGGAGATGCTTCCTTCTGCCTGTTCCATACATTTGCACAAAAACATTATACCCATTATTCTTTGTATTTTGTATATCTAACTTCTTAAACGTATTAAAAAAGGATCATTTTTCTTCTTACAAATAAAAACCAAAAAATGTCTTAATTTTCATAGGGTCAATAGTATTGGCAAAACCTTAAATTATTGTGTTTAAATTTAAAAAACAAAACATCAGATAAAAATGAATATTTCGTTGGCATGCCCTTTTGTTTATAACGCTTTTCAGGTTCAATTTTGTGCCACTCTTCCATTAGGGCTTCTATAAGCTCAGTCATCGCTGAAATTGTATGCTTTCTAGCCCTTTTTTTCAGTTGGTTCCATAGGTGCTTATTTGGATTGAGGTTTGGTGATTGAGGAGGATGTGAAAGAACATGAGCTGTATTGTATGCTAGTTACATTCGTACATTGTCCTCTTGAAGAGTGAACTGACTGCTCAACTTCAACTTTTCAGCGCGATTTTTAAATTTGCCTTTAATATTTCCATATAAACACGCTTGTCCATTGTTTCTTCGATGAAAACTAGTTCACCCACACCAGCTGCGGACAGACGACCTCATGCCATAACACCTCCACCACCCCCACGGGCATTAGGTTGCAACTTTATATGCCGTATTGGGTTTTCTCCACACTTTAAATCGATCATCTGAGTGAAAAATATTAAACTTGCTTTCGTCGGATAATAGGACATCGTTCCAATAAGTTAAGGGCTTTGATTTAACCTCTTGGCGAATGCAATCTTTTCGATTGGTTAATACTCGAAATGAGTGGTTATATCTTGCAATTCTCGCATTGTACCCAGCCTGGTGAAGTATCCGCCGTACCGTTTTGTAGTGAATTTCTTTCCGAGTCTCATCTGCTGCTATTTGGGATTATGATATTTTTGGGTGCAATTACGGTCGGTTAACTGTAGTGGGCGGCAGGTGAGTTTACGTTTTCTGCCGAAGGATTGTCTGAAAATCTATGGACTATGCTCCGAATAGTAAATTGTCTTGTGTCCAATAGCTCACACTTCCGGTTCATTTTTGTTTTTATTGGTTGTACTATTCTCTATATCGTTTCTCTACAAAGGCCCTGCCGTTACTTACTTACAGTTCTTGTTATTTGTCGAGCTGTGCGCTTTCGCACGTTTGCACCGGCGGCCGGCTGTTGTATTTAAACAAGACTTTTAATGCCAAATTTTCTCCTTGGCCCTTAAATATGGCGTTGAAATAATAATAGTAGGTTTTTGTTCATTCGATGCTATCAAAAAATATATATTAAGGATTTCCACGCATGTGTATGTTTACTACAAGCTCTCAAATTTTACATTGTTTAAAAAATAAATGTTTTCTGTAAATAAAACAGATTTATTTGATATTCTCTTTTTCATTGGTTTTTGGGAGCCATGTTCCGCCTGTGTTTTTTTATTTTTCAGACAGGAAATGCTTGATCGTCTCTCGTCGCTCATATCAATAATAAATATTTATGGGGTTGGAGTTGCTTACTTCTACCGGTTACCGAAGTTTCCATAAAACGTGCAGCTATCAATAATCAATTTTACTGACAAGCTCTTTATCTTCACGGCTAGCTGCGTCAATTTAGGAAATCAATCAATTCCCCCGTATAAATACGTTAATATAAAAAAAAACTTAAAAGTGTAACGAGAGAAGAAACACTAAACTAGCGGATTTAAAACTTTGTGTACCAATAACAACAGATCCACAAAGAAGCAGGTTTTACTATTATTCTTTGTTTTGATGTTGTGCTTTATTTGGTGTGTAGGTAAGAAAGTAGGTTATTGTCGAAAATGGTGCTAGTGCTAGTCCTAAACAGTTTTGTTTCATTCCGAGTGTTCTTTTTATTTATCGCGCGAATCCCGATGCAATGTGCTGCCGCAAAGTACAAAAGCGAATATATACTGGGACTATAGGCTAAGACTATTTACTTGCTAAAAAGTTTAGAATAGATGATTTTATACAAGTAAGAAAAGAGGACCCGGAACTGTTCATACAAAGCATAATTTGTTGAACAAAATTGAAGCAATAAAAGTGTATAATTACGTCTTAGTCTAGTAGGGATAGAGAAGTTTAGTTAGCTAGTCAGTTAGCATTAGGGTGAAGTAGTGCGAGGGCAGTCCGCGTTTCAGTTTTGCCAGCAGCTCCAGGTGCCAGATACGGTCAAATGCCTAGCTGACGTCGACAAAGTCCGCCACACGACGACCCTGTGTAGCTGTTCCATGGTTCCGTGCTCAGCGCGAAAGCCAATTTGGTGGTCTGGAATTAGGCTTGCCAGGCTTGTGAATAATGGTCACGATGGAAATTTTTCTCGCTTCCGAAAAGTACTTCATCCATATTATGGCTTTAAAGAATAAGACCAGGCAAAGGACACCATTCGCAAGGATCGCTTTTAATGTAAGATTGCACACTAAGTCGTATCCCGGGGGCATGTTTGGCTTCAGGCGATGGAGCACACTTTTCACCTTCTCTTTTGTAAATAAAGTTGGGGGGATTCAGGCTCTGTTTCTGAGGATACAGCGGCTCTGGTCTCTGCAATCTCATCTTCTGTGGCGATGCTGAATGGCATGAATCGTTCCTCGAGGTTGCAGCCTGCTCAGCGTCCGAACGGCACCAGACGCCGTTACTTCTTTTGAGGGCAGCCTGCCTCAGAGGTTGGCGCTTTGTGCCGCGTGTCGCCATCAGCATATTGTCAAAATGCCTTGCCCGTTGCACTTGTAGCTCCCGATGCAGTTCGTCAGCCATTCTGCGCCAGTTCGACTTATCGGCGGGGTGTCTAGTGCGCGACCAGATCTTGCGTAGTCTTCTTTTTTCCTTTAGTAAGATTATCAGGTGCCGCGAGAGTTTGTATATCCCGTCGCGGTGCCTGAATTCCGCTGGGTAGTGGACGCTTGGCTTCAGCTGCTGCAGCCCGCACCTTTGCGGTGAAACCGTTGAGAGCGTCGTCGACGTCCTCTGCATATCTGACGCCTGCCTGTGGTGGGAACCTCGTGGGGCTTCCAGTGGCTAAACATTCAATAAATAAATATTACGCCATGAATAGCTAAACGATTAATTAAAGAAGGAGGATTAATTACTACTGGAGTATGACGGTAACCGCACACGAGGATTCTAGTTTAAACCAAGAAGAGCAAACGACAGATTCAATTCAGATTTATTTATTGGTGAATAGAAAATGGTGTCGATCAGACACATGAGGCATACTCCAGAATAGTACCAGAGATATTAAAATGGTCTTTGTCTTGTACGGATCGTCAAATTCCTGTGACCATCGCTTGATGAAACCCAAAACAAGTCTAACAATTCTGAGAGTCGAATTTAAGCTTATGATCAAGAATGACACCTCGATTATTGACTTCATTACTGTTACTGTTGACACGCTCGAGCGGTGAGCTATCAAGTGTGTAAGAAACCGTATAACGGCTGCATGAATCATTTTTGTTTACTATCCGATCGTTGATGTGTCACAATTTTTGGAAAATTCATCTTTCCTCGGGCTAAATGGGGGCCAATGACGTGATGTGCAAAGTATCGGGTTCATATTCATATCGTAGAATCCTTTTGTAAATTTATTTGAGACGGAGCTATTATATAAATACCACACGCAACGGTGTTAAATTAGCGGAAAACGCTTAAGGGCCAGCTGTACAAAATACGGGTCAAAAATTTGTTGGTGCGATGTTTCACATGGATCGTCTTTAAAGTTATCTTTAAAGAGCTAAATGAATTTTACCGTTTTTAATAACTCCACCCGCATCTTTAGAAATTTGCCAACATTTTGCTTACCATATTATCGCCTTCAAACTCGTCTTCAAATTATTGTGAACTTTTGTTTTGTTTGATACGTGTTGCACACTTTTCAAAACCAAATTGTTTCACCTTTAATGAATAATTCTTGTCAAATAATTGAATGAAAAAGCGATTATTTTCCGAGTGGTTCTTTTTAGCCGATGGACTTTAAACATTTTCAAAAATCTTTTTAAAATATAACTTTGGATATCAAGTTTAAAGGGCGGAAAATAGTTGAAAATAGCAGCAATTCATAAATTAAGATTTAAATAAACATTTAGGTCAGGACTATCGAATACGCTCATTGACTGCTTAACCATATATATTTATCAAAGATTTATTCGTAATGCTTTTAAACCATATTCTCCCCTCGATTGTCATTAAATTTATTTTTATTTTTTGTATTCTTTAGGTACACAATGTTGGGAGCTAGCCTGGTTTGTGAACAAGATTGGCATAAATTGCTGAAAAATCCCCCAAATTCTAATGGAACATTATCACAACGGAAAGGAAAGGTTGGCAGACCAAGAAGATCAAAGGACTAATATAATTAAACATTTTAATTTTAATAAAACATAAATTTAAGACCATAGTTCATTATTTGTATTTCTATATTTTAAAATTCGAAATATTAAAACAACTATCAAAGGTATTTTCAAAATTATGATTTTTTTTTTAAACTAAAATGTTTTTTTAGCTCTTTAGCCCAACTGACCTAGGGGCACAGTCGTACAACGTACGGAACGTAATCGCACAATAACGATTCTTATCTAAATTAAAGTCCAGGAAGATTTAGTACGAGGAAGATTTTTTACAGAGGACCCGGAACGGTTCCTGCAATTAAAAAAAATGTAAGTGATAGGTGTGTATCATTGCGTCGGTAAATAAATTCACGATGTCGCTCATGTTTATATTACACCAAGCACCAAAACGATTAGACACATGAGGCTCATGAGGGCTGCACACAAGATATAAATATTCCTTGCACCATCGTTAAATGAAATCGAAAACAATTATGACCTTCTTCAGCAAGATTGTAGCAAGACACTCGAATTTAAGTTTATGATTAAGAATGACCCTAGATCATTCATTCATCATATTCATTACCGGTGCCGTTTACGCGTTTAAGTGGTAAACTGTCAAGTGTGTAAGAAATCATTGGAGGGGGTTTCTATTGAAAGAAATACCTTTCTTTGGAACAGCTTAGATTCAAAAGGTTACATTGGCAACAAGCTGAAAAGCATCAATGTCGGCTTGCAACAGATTACAAGAGATCATATCCTGATACTCAAGGCACCACTCAGCATATATTAGTACTCTGGATTGATTATGCTAACGTGGGTCAGTTTCAATAGAAATCAAAATACAGTTGGACACCTCTGACTGATTTATATATACCTAATGGAAGGTGGAAAAAGTTTGCACTATCAGCAATGTCTGGTTGAAAAATTGCGTAGGTGTATGTAAAAACAGAAGCGAAAGTAATCCTATGACTTCAAGACGTTTATAAAGGACAATCCTGTAACACAATGATTTATTTTAAGTTATGCAGTGGATTAACCTGTGAAGATGACAACTTATGTAGCTCATGTGACATGGAAGACAACAGAAAAGTTCAATGCATTGGTGACCACCAAGTATCGGCTGAAAGGTTAAATTCGATAGGTAAGTGGAGGATGACAGACAGGAATCTGAGATGTTCGGTTTTTATTCTCAGTAAAAGCGATAATACCGGAGTTCACGACTTGACAATGGCGAGTCTTTTTACACTTTCAATACTCCCCGAATAGTTGCTTCGATTAGGCTAGGCCTGTATAATCTGCACATTTTTAATGCACAATGTACAACATAGCTTACATGAATTACTTGATTGATTAGTCGCAGTCTGCTTGTGGCAAGCTTTTCAAAGCAGACAATTACATGTTCACGTATTATGGGGAGAGTATTAAATAAGAAATTAGGTAAGAACACTAAAAACACTTACACACTAACTGATAGAAGAAAGAATATAATTCACGGGCTGAACAAATTGTCAAAAGAGAAATTAATCTAAAGATTATTGCTTGCGCACGAGAGCAGCGATGTCCAGTCAAACAAAAATAACCAGTATTTCGCGCCAGCGCTGATTAATTTTCTTTCCAATCAGGGATAGATCATCGCCGAAATCGTAAATTCGGACTTTTTAATCAGATTTCGGAGCTTATAAGTATTAGAGGCACGAAATGTAGATTCTCATACATACGTGTATACAAATACATGATCAAAATTTTTTTGTTAGATACATTTTCCATTTCAAAGAACAATTGGTCGGCAATCAATTATTTATATGAAGAACATATTTGTTATTCAAGAAGTTTTCACTGAACTTTGCATTCGCTCCTTAAAAAAACAGTAACTTTATGTAAAAATGATCAAACGTCCAAACTTAACTAAAATGACGTTTAGGTAATTATTGACATGTCCTAGAATTGAATATAGATTGTTGTAATCTGCGACAAACTGTCCAGGAAAGTATATTTACTATACGAGGACCTACAAAAAGAAAGGGATAGGATTTTTGAAATTTATTGTTCATAGTTTTTGGCGTGCCTTAAATCAAGTATAAGATTCTAAAATATTATAAAAATACTATACTTAAGATAAAAGTATAAATGTAAGTCTAATAATAATTCAGCTAAGTGAATGAAAAAGTGAAAGAGGACCGAAACTTACTCTGTCGATTACATAAACAATGGAGCAACGGATACGATCGTTTTTATTTACGTTACGTTCTGTTCTTATTCTAGCTGTTTACATAAAGCTGTTTTACATAATAAGCAGACATAAATATGTATATATATCAGTGGGAATTTCCCGGCATTGCCCGTGGAAAGATTGTGTGTTTAAAATTACTTTTTTGACCCAGTTCTGTGGAAAATTTAAAATGTTTGAAGAATTCTTAAATTTCTTTCCAAATGTCCACAGTTTTTTGGTGGAATTTCCAAAATCACCGAAATGTTGCCCAATCTTTGACACCCTTTCCACTTTCCACTACCACTCATACAAAATTTTTCACGTTTTACCACACTTGCGAGTGTCATTTTCCAAAAACCCTGGAGCCTGCACCTTCATCACATAAGGTAACTACAGCAAAAGCTGGTTGGGCTGCACGTTGATCAGCCGGTAAGTTAGTCAGTAAGTCAGGGCAAACAGTTTTATAAATAGAGATTTTGGAAAAATTACGTTATTTATGAAGTTAGTTAATTTTTTTTTCAATTTTGTAATTTTTAAGTAGTATATATATGTTATACTTTTTTATACTTTAACTTGGTAAGTTGGATATTTAAAATTTTAATATTCTAAATGTCCTTTAATATTAGATAACGTGTGATTTATTTGATCATTCTATAGGAAAATGTCTATAATATGTAATATTCATTATACCCTGAACCCATTAAAAGTAATAGGGGTATTTTATTGATGTCTTTTTGCAAATGTATATATATTCTTGATCAGCATCAATAGCCAAGTCTATCTAGCCATGTCCGTATGTCTGTCTGTCTGTTCGTCCGTTCTTCCGTATGCATCTTCGCAAGGATCTCAGAACCTATAAGAGCTAGAACCTTGAAACTTGGGAAGTAGATCCTCCTAGTACGAGTTTGTTAACGATAATCGATAACTAATCCCGTTTCCAAGTCATCGATAAAAGTCGTCATTGAAATCCGGTTTTTTGTGAAAATCTCGTAAGTTAAAAGAGCTAGTCACCAAACTTAACATGTAGCTTCTAGAATAGTATATACATATATATCAAGTATATTTCATAATATAGCTATCGCCACCTCCCCGCTACCACCACATGGCCATAAATCTAGTAAATGAACCAATTTGTATTGGGCACCAATTTAAACCACAATTTTAATGCAGTAAACTTTTAGAGAATATACAAATATTCTATAGTACGATGAGATCTACTGTTGGAAATTCCCTCAGTATCTGCTAAGACACACAGAAGTTATTAAAGAAAACGTCGGGTTATATATATATATATATACATACACACATTCATGCGTGTCTTTATTGAATTCTATCAACAGCATTGCAATTGCAATTGTTTTTAATGCTGCTATTTTAATTGTTTTTTTTTTGCAGTAGCGATTTGTTGTTGGTTTGGCTGCTGAGTAGAGGTGGTTGGAGGCAGTGCAGTCTATTACGAGTTCGAGTCCTATCGGTGGAACTATTTTGTGGTCAGCGACAGGGGGTATAGCAGGAATGTTATGATGCTTCCATGGCCGGGCATCAAGACGTGAGAAAAACCGTGTCGAGGTTGGGCCAGATATAATACTGGCCGAGTATGTTCCACGACGTCGCCAAGTTCGCGGATTTCGTCTGGCCCCTTCCACGCTCGAGACATGGCAACACGATGTTACTGGTGTTCCATGATACTTTCTCGAAGTGGGCGGCTCACTTGCAGACAGCGTTCCGAGAGAGGATTTTGAGTAGGTTCGGGGTTCCGAAGAAGTTCGTGTGCGACAACGGGGTATAGTTTACAAGCCGCAGCTTCAAGGCTTTCCTGGAGTCCCTGGGTGTAGAGGTCCAGTATACTGCCCCGTACCAATAGGACCGTAAAGACCATGATAGCTCTTGCCGGAGATATCGCTGGGGGTCAACACAAGCGAGGCAGACTCAACAGAGTTCAGTCCAGCCTTCCTGATGCAGGATAGGGGGCCACGGTTGGCCGCTGCTCTTGTCGATCAGGTGACTCACGTGTCCGCAACTTGAGCGTTTGACCCTAGGACGAAAGCGGATAGGTTGAGGGAAATCTTTTATATCGCCCACAGCAATTACCAGCGCGCATCAAAAGACCAGGGCAGACACTACAACCTGCGGAGACAAGAGTGGCGACCTTCGTTGGACTCGATGGTCCTGTTACGGCAGCACAAACTGTCCAACGCCGCTGAGGGATTTGCTGCAAAACTGGCACCCAAATTCGATGGCCCCTATCGGGTTACCAAGTTCGTGTCGCCTTACATTGTGCGCCTAGTGAAGCCAGGTGAATGAAAGAAGAGGGTGGCCAATATCTCTTGACTGATGACGAAGGGGAGAAACCATGACCCATGTACGCCCACGAGTAGGCGATGAGTGAGAACGACACCCGTCGCCTAAGGTAACACCCGCACTAAATGCAGATTAGAATAACACCAGTAGCGTGGTTAGAATAGGCTTCGTAAAATGTTAGCCGCACTATGAGGATAGGGTATATACAACTAAGTAATGGTTAAGTTAACGAATAAGTGGAATTTAAGAATTTAAGATGCCAGCAGCGGAGGAACCGAGCCTTTCCCCGAAGCCGGCGCCGGAAACCGCCAGCGTGACCCCCACCAAGGTAGCGATTTTTATAGAAGAAGACAGCAGAAAGAGCCGAATCGCCAGTTCCGTCACACCTTGTGCCTAGAGCGCTTGGATGGCATGGTCATGCTAATGGCCGTCGAGGTGATGACCATGTTCGTCGAGGCCCCATTCTCGCGGATTTCGCCACCGTACGCGGAAGATCCTCCGTCCCCCCCGCTGGCATCACCCCGCCAATGTCACCTGGAACGACAACCCCGGCAGCAACCAATGAGGTGGGCGATCCGGTGGATGAGGAAGAATTTTCACCGATCGAGACGCGCGAGTACACCACATCGATGCAGGAATCCGGAGCGGTGAAGTCGGACGGAACAAGAATTCACACGTTGGCCCCGGAAACAGAGTTGTCTCCGACGGAGGTAGCGCGCAACGCCCCGCGCAACTCTGACCCAACCGGAGCTGGAGTCGGTACTCGACGAGGGGGCTGGCCCTAGCTCAGAGGCAGTCTCACGAAGTGCCGGCGCTGAGGCACCGCCGAGGAGCACTACGCTCTACTTAGATCAGCCAGCCCACAGTTTTGTTAGTTTATAAGCAATGTAAGCATTAGAAGTAAATAAGGCAAGGACCCATTACCCTTATAGTTTTATTGTTTTGTTAGTTTATAAGCATTATAAGTATTAGTAGTTTGTAAGGCAAGGAGCCGTTTCTAATATAAGCATTGTTAACAGATTGTATTAGTAAAGTTTTTTAAGATCAAGGAGCCACGTATTTATCGAGGGCATAATTTAAGTTAGAATTCAACCGCCGGCCGCCGCAGCAACCATTCGTTGCCGGTCGGTTGCTCAACACCATCTTTGAGAGCGCAACTTCAACTCGGTGGCTACCAGCGAAAGGTCCGAGGCGAAGTTACAAAAGCTCGCAGCGAAATTGAGCGGATGAAGCAAGCGCAGCGGAGCGCTAGGGCTCCAGGCAGTACGGCAGAACCTTTACATAGGGATGAAGAACAAGGTTGTGTACAATAACTATTAAATGAACGATTGCAATAAAGCTCGCCAGATCTTTGTATCAAAAATTAACATTAATTTCGAGTACCGTGGCTAACCTATATTCGTCAAATCCCTTTCCCTAACCTAGTGCGGCGTGTAGTGGTACGAGGCTGCTGCCCGTCGCCTTCATGGAGGGGCCCACTGCCCTACCCTGTAAAGTAGTATGAGATATGATTTGTTTGAAGCCCTTCTTCCCCCACTAAACCATCCTAGCAAATTAACAAATGTCTTGTACCTTGCTACCCCGGTGAGAAAGGATTTAAAATTAACATACATAAAAACTTGTGCGCTGAGCGAGATGCGGCTTCATAGTGAGCGTTCGGATCTTACTCTCTCACAGTCTTACTCTCTCTGGGCATAATAAAATGATCGCAAGCACTTATGGGGTTCACTCGCATCAAATTTTCATGTTTCGATTATATAGCTGTTTGACGTAGCTATATATTGTATAGTTAGTGTTAAAGCTCAATTATTGATATGGTCAAGGTTCAGAGTATCGCCTAGTCGACCTATTCCTCTAGCTCTGTTATAAGCTTGTTGCTAATAAAATCTAGATTTTTTGACTTCTTATAAAGTGGTTCTATTCTATATTTACCATGAAAATACTTCTGTAAATTCGGGCTTTCGCTAACATCTGGTTGATATGAATGTATAAATCGGATCTGCGTTTTTCTCCTCAATGGAACAAATAAATCAAATACATGTGAAATGAAATCAGTTTAATTATTTCTATTGGCAACAGCTATTGAAAAAGCTTGATAGCGCAACAAACGAAGATGATGATAATAATGAATAAGACTGTGTTTTAAAATAAAGAAGTGGAATAAAGCTTTGGCAACGTTTTTTTGCGATTTTATTCACTATCACAAATGATCGGTAAGGGCTTCACAGAAACTGAATAGCTGACGGTTTCAATTGTGCGGGTGAAAAACCAGTAGCTTCGTTGGGGGCAGAGTTGTAGTAGCGGGTCTCAGTCGGTAGTCTAACTTGTTCCGTCCATCCGATTGAGAGTGGAATAGCGTTGTGTTTTCTTCACGCGTGGGCGATGTACTACGGCCATTTGGTAAAGTAGCTTATGACTACTGCAATGTTCTGGTTGCCACAGGTAATAGTGGGTTGAGGTCTCAGAATGTCAATAGCGAAACGCTCGATGGGAACGCCATTGAAACTGAGCCGTAGGTCGGCGAGAGTTTTGATTCCTGTTGTCTTTACCGGACGCGCGCACCTGATTTTCATATCCGTACTCTGCCCTATCCAATGGTAGCACTTCTTCAGATTGACCAACGTCCAGTGGTTACGCTCTGGATAGTAGGGTCTCCTCCTAAAAATGGCAAGGCACTATGGCCACTAGTCTCCCTCCGTATATTTGGTCATATTCACTCCTTGTACAAGGTACTGCCCAAATGCCGGGCTCTCCACCCAGATAGCGCATTTGGAATGCCGCTCTCCATTGCCGAGCCATGATAAAATTACTGTCAGAGTCGGATCCTAGTTTTGCCCGTTAGTATAGTCGATTCATTAAATTTGTATTCGACATCGGCGAAAAGACTATTATTGAGACGCTGAAAGATATCCAAAGCATTCAGATAAAAAGGTATAACAATAAATTCATAAAACCAGGCATGGCAAGTGAATGCTCTTTTCGGCCTTGACTTTTTATCCATTTGCAGTTGTTAATAACTGCTCCGCAAATCTATCATCGAAAACCAACGTGAACCCTGTAATATCGTCAAGATGTCGTCCAACTTGGGCAGCCGATAGACATGATTGGCAGGGACGTCATTAAGTCGCCGATAATCTATGCAGAATGGCCGAGAGCCGAGGCAGACGGCGATGCCCAAGGGTTAGTAGACGGGCGGATCTCGCATTTTTTCTCTATTAATCGTTCGTCCTTTGCTTTAGAGTCTGGTTACTCAGATAACTGCGTCCAATATCATCATAGCACAAGTCGATTAGTTATGATGTGGCTAAAGGTCACTCACCAAGTATAAGGGAGCATTCCTCTACTGTTTCCAGCTGGGCTAAGATTTTTAACCCAGGCTGATTGCGCTTCTTAAAGCTCAGAGACCGTGTATTACAACAAGCTGGGAAGTGCAGAGTTCCAGCGACGCCGAGGCCAATGCGAAATTGAGGCGTAGCGCTTTTAAGTCCACGGTGACTTGATAAAGCAGCAAATTATTGATGCCCAGTAGACTGGGAGTATCTCCTTCCACTAAAAGGAATACGTACTTTATTAGAAGATTTTCTATGGTATTGCTTGCTGTGACTCGAGCTGTTACCATGAAGTATTCGAAGAATGCGCCCTTTAAGGCTATCTAACATGGTGTGACTGACTGTTATTTGTGAGGAACTCCATGGCTTACCAACGAAGCAGTTACACCAGTATTAACGATGCGGATGCCTATGGTTTCAAGTCTACAATTAGCCTTCGGTAGGTGGACCTTGCCGGGATGCAAAATTAAATCATTAAGTCATTAAATCTGAAGGCACGGTTCCGGGCTTGGGTTTTGGAAGAAGCTGGGCTCTCTATCCGGTAGGTAACTCATCAAAGAACAATGACGGGAAGGCTTTGTGGATTGTGTAGATGACGGCGGGTGGAAGGCGAGGTGCTCCAGGAGATCGTAGGACAACGACGTGGTAGTGAGCTCAGCGCGCGGTTTGTGGAATATTACTCTGGATGAGCTCTTTATACAACGGAGCCTGGACCGCTTCAACTTTTTGAAAGGGCGATTACATTAGCCTACCCGAGGGCTCCCGGGCTTTTCCTACCAACAGTACTCCTCCGCCATGTCATCTCGCAGACGTTGAAACTCAGAAACTGCCTAGTTCTTTGTACATAGTAGCTGGTTCTGTACTACTACTACTAATTTTCCCCGGGGATATTTTTGGCTCGCAGTCACAGAACAGTTGAATGTTGACGTAGCTTACTCTTGTAGATGCCCAATGGGACCTTAAGTAGCATCATGAGCTCAAACGAAAACCACATTTGTTGGAACTTCTGCTAGAATACCACACGTCGCTTCAGTCTGCTATGCTTCCAATAGTGTTTTCACGATCTGTTGAGTGGGTGCCTCTAGTCTTGTATGCCAAGCTGTCTTTTTAGACATTACTGGGTGGAATTTTGCAAACACTGTAGTAGCCCACACCTGACACTTATATAGTTATATTAGGTCAAAGTAAAATTAGTGTCGTCACGGGTAACCGAGAACAGAAAAGTTATATGCAGAATGTCGGGGATATCAATGTTGGTTTCGAGGTTTTTTTGTTACACTATATAGATTGCTTATCTCAACTCTTGTAATTCCTTTTTTTTATATCTTAAACATTTTAAATGTGTTAATTTTCAAAGTTTGCCTTGGCAAAATTTTTTAGAGTAAAGCTGACAGACATTATGCCCATTCGAATTTTACATTCTTTTTACATAAACGAATTATATGGCGAAAATTATAATATGCATTTTTAATAAAAGGTCTGTAATAAAAAACAACTGCAACAAATCTTAGAGAACTATCTACGTCAGCAGACTTGTGAACGTACTTGATAATCTTGACACCGTGGGTGATAAATGACCAGTATGTATATATCCCAGCAGACTACCAATATTTTTATTATTAATACATGTAATATATATAATATATAATATATATATAATTTGAAGATAGTTTACTACGTGCCAGTATCTTTTGTCAGTGGAACCTGATATAGATTTATTAAGTAAGAGTGGGCTGTTGTATTCTTATACAGGTTCTTGTTTTTAACTCGTGTTAATAGGAAATTATTTGTTGAGCTTTCTTATGATTCTAGTGTAAAAGTATCACTTTATTCCTTACATAGTTTATTTAATGGAAAAGTTGTAAAAAAGTTGTGCCGGGGTTGTAAAACTCAATTTCACCGATACTCACGTTTGCCGAAATCAAAGTGAAGTTGGTGATCAGCCTAAGCATCTTACGACCCTTTTTTTTTATTTTTTTTTTCGCGCGAATCCCGATGCAATATTCTGCATCCCACCTCCCGCCCAACCGACCGAAGGGCGCAGTCGTATAATGTACGCCACGAGTCACGAAGTACAAATAAAAATAAGACTATCTACTTGCTATATAGTTTAGAATAGTCTGTAATGCTTGTTACAGTCATCACAGAGAACCCTGCACGGTTCATGCAAGGCATAATTAATTTAGCAAAATTGAAGCGATAAGGGTGTAAAATTACGTGTTAGTCTAGTAGGGATAGAGAAATTAATTTGGTTAGTCAACACAAAAGGGTCGATTTCACCAGTAATTAATTTATGGATAAATCTTATACCCAGCATGGTTCTACGATTAATTAAAGAAGGAAGGTTAATCATCAGAAGTCTGCTGGTGTAAGACGGTACACGAGGATCCCAATTTAAACCACAAAGGGAAAACAACAAGAATTGTTTCTGAACGGATTCAATTCTGTCTTGATGGATAAAGTATTGTGGTGACCACATACATGAGGCATACTCAAGTATTGGTCGTACCTAAGATATATAAAGTCTTTTTGTCGTGCACGGATCGTCAAACTCCTTCGACTATCGCTTGATGAAAGAGAGTCGAGAGTTAACGTGAGAGTCGAATTTAAGTTTATGATGAAGAATGACACCCAGATCATTAACTTCATTAGAAGTACTGTTAACGCATTCGAACGGTAAGCTATCAAGGATGTGGTAAACCAATTGAGGAGGTCTTCTATAGAAAGTCATAACCTTACATTTAAAGAAGTTTAAGTTTAAGAGGTTTGCTAAACATCAAGCCTAAAACGCTTGATTAATGTCAGCTTGTAAAAGATAACATGATGCCATATCCTTATATGCAAGGCATAACTTCCCATCGTCAGCACACATTTATACTCGAGAGTGAGACAGTATCGATGGAAGGTAATTGATGAAAAGAGTAAAGAGTAGCGGGTCAAGATGACTATCTTAAGGAACACCGGAAGTCACCAGAATACATTTAGAAAACGAATTTCTGAAAATAACCTTTTGGGTTCTGTTACCCAAATACTCTGAAATCCAGATCAAGACATTGACTGGGAAGCTGAGAAGGCATAATTTATGAAGCAGCAAGGAGTGGTTGGCAGAGTCGAAAACCTTACTGAAATCAGTATAGATGACGCCAGTCCGCATTCTTTTCTTAAACCCATCAATTACAAGCGAAGTTAACTCAAGAAGGTTAGTGGTTGTAGATCTGCGCTTCACGAACCCATGCTGGGAAGGTGAAATAGTAGAGCTACAGAAATGTTGCAGTTGAAATGTTATGATTCTCTTAAAAGCTTAAGGTATAGCGGGCAATTTGGAAATACCTCTATAGTTTCGACATCAGATTCCCTTTCTTATGGAGAGGGATAATGTATGATTCCTTCCAAATGGTCGGGAAAGACGAAGTGTTTACGGACAATTCAAAAAGTTTTAAAGCAAGGTAACATAATGCTGCAGCACAGTACCTCAACACACAAGAAGGAACACCATCAGGGTCCGGTGAGTAAGCCAGCTTGATAGTGTTAAGGTCGCTGAACTTCCAACTACAACTTTTACAGCCACCAACTCAATCTCTGAGATGGGAAGTTCAATGCGTTTCGACGAAAGGACAGACCCGACAGCTATGAGTACACCTCCTCCGATACGGGAAGCTCGACATCTGTAAGTGGTGCATTTTGGAGGTACAAATTCAAGAGTCTGAGATGTCCGGCTTCAGCCAGGTCACTGTAAAAGCGATAATTTGAAAATTGAAAGCAAGAGAATCTAAATACAGGTTAACGAGTTTAGATTTAAGACCTCTAACATTCTGGTAGGCAAGGTCGAAAGAAGAATTTAGTTTTTTGACGCAGCAACTAAAATTAATGCGCCACTAGAAACAGGTTGTAATAAAATCGGAGTCCGATTTTTTTTTGCCGTATATTTTTTGATTATTAAGCGTTCCGGCCAAAAACTCTTTACAAAAAATGTTAATAAATATATCTGGCGGAACACTTATTTTAAAGGATGCAATATCCCTCTCATAGGCGAACTTAAATTTGTCCACCGTTATTCCTGGGGCTTAAATTTTTGCCTGTGTAAATGCTTTTACATCATTTGATGAGAAGTGAGGGGTAAGCCTAGAAACAAAAATATGTCTCTTCGGTGGAACACCTACTAGAGGCTTATGCGCAACAGGTAGGACATTGGGAACCCTATTAGCTGTGGAACCTTAAACAGCCGGTGGTCCGGACGACGAGCCTTCTAGCGGCTGCTGTAAATTTAATTGATGCTGTCGCCCTTTCGGAACTTCTACGACCGATGTCACACAATTTGGGACAGGACCAGTGTCCACAGCAGATCTCGCTGCTACCGGGGTAACAAACGAGATGAGCTGCTGTGTAATCGGCGTAGTAGGCTGCTGAATTGCAGTCGGAGGCTGAAGGGTATTAGGCAACGGCAAATCACAAGGAGTGGGCTTTTTAGGCCCCGGAGACTCATCTAACAGTTTAAGGCTATTAAATTGGGTGTCCAGGGCTGTGAGCTGATCGTTTAGTTTACAAAAACCAACAATCAGACCCCTTAAGCCATTCCTGGTCTGACGCATAAAAGCCTGCATTTCACCATCAATCTCCCTACACGAGTCGCAACTATAGTGCAAACCATTTCGTTTGGCAATAGCATCCCCTACTAAGCCAGTGTAACCCGCACATTTAGAATGCACGACATTATCACATAGCCAACAAGGTATGCTGGATTGACTTTCCGTAATTTGCATCTGGCAAGTTTTTTTAAAGCAATTTTATGGTCCATTATTATGGGTATCTACTGTAATAACGCAGCCAAATGTTAAAAGAGAGAACAAAATGGGAATACAAGGACACAAAATCCAGTCAATAATGAAGTTTCAATGTTTATAAGAGAGATTGCCCTAACAATGTTGAAATGGAAGATACAACCGCCAATGAAATTCGATGATGAATGAAAAACGTTACGCGAAGTACAACTTATGTTGAAAAAATGTGTAAGTCCCTTTGTAAGGATAACATACTTGCACGACTGAATATATATTGAAAATGTGGAGTCCCTTATTTGAGGGGGATGATTACTGCACGACTAATTATAACGATGAAAAATGGACACCGTTTGATGATGATGAAAAACTTACGTGTTATACCTGTAAAGAAGAGAAACCAAGAAGTATATATAGTGAATTTTGACGATTACCACTACTACGATGAACAATTACCCTATGTGTTACTGCAACTTACGATGATTGAAAAAAAGCTATATGATGGGCAGGCTTTTCAAGCCAATGGCAAACCATAACAAGAGTTATTTAGATTAATATTGTATAGAGCCCCAACAAGCGGCAGAAAGTAGAAAAAGATCAAAGCACAAATTGAAAAAAGGTGAGAGAGCGCGAGATGCGAGAGAGTATCCTATTTATAGATTGCTTGCTTGCTCACGCAACAACCAACAACAACAAGAGCTTACCCACAGAACTAATAGCACAAGGGCACAAGCCAAAATGCACAAGAACACAAATTTAAAAGAATCAATTATATGATAAAATGCCACGAGCATAAACTCGCGATAAAATAAAAAATAAACCGAGAAGGCAAACACAATAATAGAAATATATTAAATGTAAATATTTACGCCGTTGTTTTATTAAAATCAAAACAAAACGCTTCAAAGAGAAGAACGATTTTTGATGAACAAGAACAAGCTAAAATGAACGAATTTCGCATCGACTTGGCACTTTTCGCTCATGAACATTAACGAGTTATGACGCTGTACTAAGCTAAGAACATGTTGCATAGGAAAGTCTCCAGGGGTATCGACACTATGCATCGATTTACCGGTGAGGGCCCTTAGCACCTGAAAGCTCCCCAAACTTCGCAGGGGTGGCAACGTTCAGCTCATGACCACTGCCTTGATCGAAAATAAGGTTGAAGAGCGTAGGCGTGCGCCCGCCCGATTTATTCGGAGGGGAATGAGCGAAATGATGCTCTTTGTAATGCCATTGGCCTACCACGGTCGTTGACTTACCTATGCCGTTGTGCCTTTGGAACAATTCACAAAAATTTTAAAATGTATGGGTATGCAGATTTATGCATAAGTTTCGTTGCGCCCATAGCAACGGAGAGTCGATTTTGAGAGGCAGAGAATTTTTTCAATTCCGGCCAACCAAAAATGTAAATAACCCGAATACCACATTTTTCGGGATACTATTAAAAACATTTAATAATAATAATATTTAACAATAAACATAAACTCACTAATACATACATAACATATAAAATGGTGCCCGATAAAAATACACAGCCCGTATAAAACCAATTGTGCCGAGATGCAAAAATTTAAACCTAAAATATACCATCAAAACTAAACGAATACAACACAAAAAATGTAGTGAATAATTAATCCAGACGAACAGACCAAGAAGCAGAAGCGGGCGAGACAACATCGGACAAGAGAGTCCGTTCCGAGAAGCCCCTCTTCACCCAATCAGCAGGCAAACGCAGGATTTGCCGAAAAAAAGCAATCCCGTTTCTCGTTGTCCCCTTATCTTCTTTGTATTCTGCCAAAATATAAATTAATTAGTTTTATTTAATTTCCCTTTTATATGTACGTGTACATACATCTAGTTAAATTTAAGAAAAAAACATCATTAATTGCCAACAGTGATGGAAATGACAAGAAGTTATTGGGCCTGCCAAATAAAAAATTTTTTTTTTTACCACCTGCACGAACCCAATTACATACATATGTACCGCAGAGTATCCCTTTTTATTGCCCTTACCGCCCCAGAGAGCTCTGTAGGCAGGCAAGGTTTAACACACATATTTACATGCCACTCAACATCATTTTTTGGCACATTTATACACATATGTATTTATTTCAGCGGGTACTTTGTTCCCAATTGGTGCAACAATTCGCTTTTATTCGTCTCTTCTAATTTTGTAGTGGCATTTGGTATGGTATTATGGTATTATGTTATCGTAATAGTCTTTATAAATGCCACCAGTTGGTCGTAAATTATACACAGATTCATGTCCGGATGTGTTTGTTGATCGTCGTTCGGATAAGTGATGTCTTAAATCTGAAATCAAAGGGTGGTGACACATGAACAAATTATTAGCACCACCGATTGGTGTCCGATTTGTCATTAGGTAGTTTTAGTATTTTGTTAACTTTTTTTTGCGTAGTTTTGCCGCTGGCCTTTGTGTAAGTTTTAAAGTCAGCTGTTTAGTTGTGTGCAGATTTGGTGTAGTTATTGTGCGATTGTTCGTGACTGCGGGCTCGGGTATACCCCCCCTAATGAGACTACTGGCTGGCCTGCGCTGCCCCGACACGTAACAAACACAGTTAAATACTTTAAAGTATTAATTTCGCACATAACACAAGCCGCGTATCGAATCTTATTATACTGCTGTACGACTGTGCGTTCTGATAGTTGGACCAAAAATCTAACAGATTATGGGACCAGATCCAAGCATATAAAAATGCAAGTATACCAAGTGCATGCCATGAAAAATGGCATTCGGGTTTATCAAAATTAAACCGCGAAAAGCGGAGAACCCTGACCCTTGGAAATTACAACTGCATGCTATGCTATTCTTGTGAAAAACGTCTTATGGCTGTATGTGGACGGTACGAAAGCATGCCCTGAAGAAGAGGCTGCTAATGCAGAACGCAGACATAAAGAACAAAAAGCACGCACGTATACAGTTTCGTCGGTTAGTACATCTGAGTTATCCATTTTTGAGAATTGCAACACCTCAAAAGAGTATTGGTTGAAATAGGAAACGACGTTTTAATCCAAAGGCCCCGTTAAAACGTGTAGCTTTATCACGTATGAGCGAAGGGAGCGAATCGCGATAGCATACGAACAATTTCTTTAATACCGTAAAGAAATTAAAAGAAATCGGCGTGATCATTGGTAATGATTTACTTGCGATTTTACTACTGTATGAGCTCCCAAAGCCAGGTATTCGTCAAAAATTATAGGAATCAGAAACGCGTAAAGTAAAGATCGATCGTGAAAACGACAAGAGGAAACGAGAAAATTTAACTCATGCAATAAAACGGGATGTCCCGTTTTCGTGCTAGATGTGGAAACAAAGAAATGAATAAAATGAATAACGAACAAAATGAGCGGACCATAAGTAAAGAGCATAACATAAATATATATATGCATTCAATGGTGAAGAACAAAGCGGTATGTAGTGACTCGACAGTGGTTGTTCGATACACATGAGTTCGAATAAAAGCATATTTAAAAAGATCGAAGAGACCGAAAAGACATTGCATTGGGCCAACAATAATACAACGCAAGTAAAGGGGTCGGAGATGTAAAAATTGCAGTGAAGGAGAATAAGGAAAAAATTATACTACTTGCATGTGTCTGACCTACGTAAAAATCTACTCTCTGAGGAAAGCTCTATATGGACTGCTTCAATCCGGCTTAAGTTGGTACTGCAAACTTACAGCGAAACTGCAAGATATTGGGCTACAACCATTAACCACAAAACATATTGACAGGACAACTAGAGCTCGAAATTCAGAAATCACAAAATCTTCAAATCTTGTCAAATTTGTATCGGATAAGCAGGCAGGTAGGCAACCAACAGGCACACAAACGCAGAAATGCTTCCATCCACAACACCCATGCCAACGCTTAGGTAAAAACATCGATGCCTTTCTACCACACAAATCATTTGTATTTTTTACTCTCTTGCTGTCTGAGCATGTGAGCGTGTCTCGAACCCGAACAAAAACGAAGCCGACTTAATATGCATAATATGCATGCACTCTTTCGTGTTGTCTTTACTCTAGTTGTCCACTCTATATCTTCTATGGTTAGTGCTAAAACCCACTGAGCAGGATCCGAATGATTGTAGCTAACAAAGGGCACATGTCAACAAGATATTCCAGATGAAAACAAGTAAGAGGTTCTCGTCAGGAGCTCCCGACTAGGGAATACCCTGAACCCTCTTATTCCAACACCAACGCGCTCGTTCGTTTTAGAAGTAATAAAGATAAATTAAAACAAGTAAGAGGTTCTAGTCGGGAGCTCCCGACTAGAGGATACCCTGAACCTCTTCTTCCAACACCAAATGCAGCTCGCGCTACGCAATCGTTTGCTTTAGTAATAAATATAAATTTAAAAAAAAACGTTTCCTTGGCAGGGTTCGAACTTGCAACTAACCGCACTACTTGCCGCCGACTCCACCCAACAGCCACGCTAATTATTGAGACTTTATGAGAAAAAATCAAACTGAAATAGCAGCACAGAAAACAATACAATCGCAATTGCAATGCTGTTGATAGAATTCAAAGAAGACCCGCATGAATGTGTGTGTACATGTATACAAAAATTCTTGGATTTTGCGCTTGCTGCTGCACGTGTTTGCAGGTCAAAACACATTTTCTTTCGTGTTTCTTAACCGATCTTAATGAAATTTTCAGTAGTAAATCTTATTGTACTATAAAATATTCGTGTATTCTCAAAATGACAATTGCATTAAAATTGTGGCTTAATTAGTTAGGCAATACAAGTTGGTTTAGTAACATGATTTATAGCTTTCAGGTGGTAGCGGGGAGGTGGCGATAGCTAGAAAATGAAAGATACTTGATATATATATACTATTCTAGAAGCTACATGTCAAGTTTGGTGCTCAAAAATGGCTCAAAAAACAGGATTTCAATATCGATTTTTATCGATTACTTGGAAACGGGGCAAGTTATCGTTAATGGGACACAAACTCGATCTATGCATGGACTAGGAGGACCTACAGCTAAAATTTCAAGTCTCTAGCTCTTATAGGTTTTGAGAACCTTGCGTTCATACATACGGACAGACGGACGGACGAACAGACAGACGGACACGGCTAAATCGACTCGGCTGTTGATGCTGATCAAGATTATATATACTTTATGGGGTCGGAGATGCTTCCTTCTGCCTGTTACATACATTTGCACAAATACATTATACCCTTTTTACCCATTTTCAATGGGTTCAGGGTATAAACATTAGCCCAGTGAAGACCCGCCTAGACATAGAGTTTAAGCAAAAAAAGCCGAAACATTGTGTGTTCATTTCACAAGAAAAAAACATTGATGCCATATTGAAGAGATTTGGCATGATAGATTGCAAACCTTCAATTACTCCAGTAGAAGCGAAATCAACACTAAAGCCTCCATCCGAGCCAAATGAGAAGCAAATGTGTCCTTATCAAAATTTAATTGGTTATCTAATGTTTCTCGCAGGCACAATAAAGCATTTTCTGTGAGTTTTATGAACCATTCAACTCTAACTACACTATTGAGCACTGGAAGGCATCGAAATGCATTCTACGGTATCTAAGCAGTAAAAAGATGGGGTTCCTATTTCAGCAGACAGCAGCAGGGTGAAATTTAACTGATCGGGGCTCTTACTCTGGACATGCATTTATATTAGTAGGTGCAGCCATATGTTGGGAGTCACGCAAACTACAAACCGTTGTCACATCAAGTACCGAAGCAGAGTACTTAGCAATGTCCGAAGCGGTAAAAGAGGCATTGTACCTCAATGCTACTCTTAACAGGATTGATAGAAAATGACAACCAAAGCGCACATTAATTGGCCAAAGAATCCGGTTTTCACCAAACACTTTGATATGCGTCACCATTTTATCCAGGAGAAGTATCAGAGTGGCGACACAACGACGGTGTATATGTAAACGCAGGAAATGCCAGCAGACGTTTTAACGAAAGGCATTAGTGGCATCAAACAATTCAATGCATTTCATCGTTGGGCATCACACGCATTCAATTTTAAGATTGCTACTTTTAGGTGACGGAACACGGTGAAATACATTAAAGCACTTATTTCCAACATAAAACAAAACGCATATCGTGTCTTATTGTACTGCAGTACGGCTGTGCGTTCTGCTAGTTGGACCAAAAATCCAACAGAAACAGATTGAGGATGGAATCTGGACACATCCGCAATTATGTAATTGTTGATCAAGTATTCTATTCAAATGATTAGAAATTAAATTGATTGGAAACAACGTACAACAGAAATGTTCTGACTGGACAGTGGTTTTAACGGCCTTCAATAACGGCCTTTCATATGCACAATAATGGTTCAATTTAGTCATATTTTTAAAAATGGGATTTAATCCGAATAGAAAGAAGTGCAAGCCATAAAAAGATTGTTAAACTTAGAAATAAGTCCTCTGACATTATGATAATGAATAGACCATATTAGAAGACGAATTTAGTTTCAGGTGACAGTACTAGTCGGACTTTGTATGGAAGGGACCTTCAGTTTGGCATTGTACTGACCATTAGAGTGGATTTGGATTATTCTATTCCATTATTTTAATATTCTGAACCCGTTGAAAATGGGTTAAAAGAGTACCAGCATTTCCGACAGTCCATAACGACAGTCCACTGAACCCATTTCCAAGCAATTGATCAAACTTGACATCTAAATCCTGTCTTTTGAGCAATTCTCTAAGATTTCATGAGCAAGAGTCACCAAAATTTGTTATGTAGCTTCTAGAATAATATATACAAATCAAGTATCTCTCATTTTATATAGTAAATCACCAACCCCAACTACTCCATAGCTATAAATAAAATAAATATGTCAATTGGAGGTGCAAACTAATTAAAGCTAGCATTTTAAAGCTGTTGTCTTTTTGATAATATACGATTATTTTATAGCGCAGATCTACTTTTGAAAATTTCATCAACATCCGTTAAGAAAGATAGAAGTTATTATAGAAAACATATAAGCAGACCACGTGGTTGCATGTGCAAATGAAGAAATTGCCGTCCCGCGCTGTTGAAGAATGCCTAACAATGCGTGTTAGCTTATATGTGGTCCAGCGCAGTCGGCCGCTGTCCAGGGTATATCGCAGGCAGTATGCGAGGAGATTGTTACAAGTCTTCTTAAGTTGATTATGTTGGGAGCTTCACTTCGCTCTCTTATCGCAGGCCTTGTGGCTCAGTGATTGTATCAATAATATGAAAGTATGTTGTAACGGCAAAGCCGGAGCAAGTATATTTATTGAAAGTCAGATACAAACTAAACTGAATTGAATTATTGAATTGGATTTGAACCCAAAGGCTGCGCGCATAAGTCTCAGCTGCTATATCCGGCAAGCCAAATCAGGATACGCCAACACAGTCGCTTGCGACATAAGCTAGTGTCGGGTTACCGCTGCTGGCCGCAGTGGCCGCGCACTGAACTCCATGGGTCAGCAGAATGTCGCAATGTAAGCAGAGGGCACTGCAACATTCTTGCGTTCTTATAAGCAAAAGTGTGTTTTTATAACATAAATATGAAGTGCAATTCCTTTGTGTTAACTACTCCCCCCTCAAGCTTCTGACCGTCCTCGATTATCACACTTACGTTTGTGTTTCTCTGGAGATCAGACGTGAAAGCTGCAGTCTCGTGTATGTGTGCGCACTAGTGCACTGCTGGCAGCAGGCATAAACAAAGAAAGTGACAGTGACACTGAATAAAGCCCGCCCCAGGGCAATCCATACAAATCCCGCTTATAGTGGGTAAACTATACGCAAGTGCTGCCTCTGGCAGCCAGAGTTTTATACAAATTAACAATATTTAAAAAAAATTACCGCGTGCAGTGCGTGAGAACAAATTCTTGCAAAACTTAAGCTGCGCTCAGCTGACCGCAACTCAAGTGCGTGTGTGTGTGCGCGAGTGCAACAAAGCTTTCGCGAGAGAGCTTGCGCCAAAGCTCACTTGCAGCTGCACTGATAGTGCTGGCAAAACAGACTCTGCAGTGACAGTGCTGACACTAAAGTCACAGTTTGTGATCAATCACTTGTTACAAAAATACAGGTTATTTTTGTAATCAAGAGTAAAAAAACTTGTTTTGTTTTTATTTTTAATTTTTTTTTTCTCTCCCTGCTAGGAAAAAATTTTAACAAAGTAAAGAACAGTGGCTACATACAACCGACCTCAAAATGACGGACAAATACATTCGCCAATCTACCCGCTGCCGAACAGCTCAGTAATATCCCCTACAAATATAGCCGCTAATGTCGATCCCCTCGATGGAAGCAAGCCACTGGAAGATTTTACCCAGTCGGTAGTGCAAACCCGTACGGCGCCTCCACCTCGCTGTCAGCCGGTACCCAGCAATGCTCGACTTGGCAACCGCAACAGCACGGCATTGTCAGCACAACGACAGCAACAACCACTACAGCCACAGCGTCATCCAGCAGCGGCTGCAGGACGTCTGCCTCAACCGGCACAAGCCGCGCCGCTTTAGAGCCCATCGGGACCCGCCCCAAAGCCGCCAATCCGACCTTGCGGTCTACCCCTTCTGGCACCCAGGCAGCTGCTTCTTGTGTCATAAGCCCCCCTCTGCCTCCTATAAAGAACGCAGGTGCTACGCCAGCCTTCGAAGAGCCACTGGTAGATTGGCAAACGGTTGCCGCAAAAAAACGGCGTGTGACTACATTGTTATTCGAAGGCGTTAAAAAAGGGAAAAAACTCAATAACCGCAACACCACCCACGGGAGCTAAGCCCGCAACTCCCAGTACCGCTTCGGCAGGTAGCAACAGATATGCCCCCCTTGAGCCTCAGAAATACGTCTCTGTAATTGATGACGGCGAGATGGACACTGCCGACGAAGCGCCTCTAGTCACAGACCAACAGCAATCAGCGAAGAAGATCTCCTAACCCAGGCCGATAACAGTCCCTGGAGTCAGCGATATTGTCGCAATGGAGCAAACCATAGATCAGGCAGTGGGCCCAGACGCCTCTAAATTCAAAGTCTCTCCCTCTGGCTATCTAAGAATTTACGCCAAAGATGCCGATACCCACAGAGCAATTGTCCGCAAGCTCACAGAAGTGAGAGTGCAATTTACCCACTTCTGCCTTAAGGAAGACAGTCCATACCGCGTTGTGGTTAAAAATCTGGCCGCTTCTACTCCCAGAAGCCAGATTGAAGCTGCCTTTACATCGCACGGCCAACCGGGCGCCAGACAGCCAACAAGTGATGCCAGTGCAGACTTCACCAACGACTCGCCAAGTCGCAACTTCTGGTATGTCGATCTCAAGCAGGCTCTCAACAACAGGGAAGCGCTGCGACTCAACAAGGTTGGTCGCCAACGGGTCACTATTGAGCTCTCGAGGAAGAACAATAGCATAAGGCAGTGTTTCCGCTACTTCGAGTTCGACCACACCAAAAACTACTGTCTCAAACAGCCCAAGTGTGGTAGGTGCGGTCAGTCCCATTGGACAAACTCTGAGCAGTGCCAGGCCAAAACAATGGCAGACCTGCGATGCTCCAACTGCGAGGGAAACCATGCTGCTTCCTATAAAGGATACAAAAGCTATCAGGTGAGAGTAAATGCCAGGCAGCCGGCCATCAATGTCTCCCCTCCTACACGATATAGCCATCATCAACATGCACGAAGAACCAGTCAGCAGTTCGTACCTTCCCGAATTGTGCAAGAGGGCCTGTCGTATGCTGATGCGCTGCGGCCAGGTCATCATGTACAAGTCCGCCAACCCCCAGCGCGCACTTTTCAGCCCACCGTTAATCCAATGCAGCTCCAATAACCACTGCAAGGACCTCAGGAGCAAGACGCGTCCCTTGGAAGCATCCTTCAAAACCTCCAGCAGTCCATTGCAGCACTAAATGCCGCAGTTGCAACCATTCTGGTTAGCATTAAAGAGCTAAGGGATGCGCAAGGTTCTCCGCAGCTTAGTTTTCCAATAAACCGCAATTAATGGCTACCCAGTTACGCCTCGGATTGTGGGACGGTCGTGGCATCCTCCAAAATGCTAACGAGCTCAAGCTTTTTCTGAGAAAGCATGATGTAGACATCATGCTCATCTCAGAAACACATCTGCGCACACAAAGCATGATGTAGACATCATGCTCATCTCAGAAACACATTTGCTCACATACTTGTACCTAACAATGGACGGGTACGTCTGCTTCCGTGCGGATCACCCTACAGGACGAGCCAAAGGTGGTGCTGTAGTGCTGGCAAAGCAGGATTTAGCACACTGCCATCTGCACACAGTGACCTCCACCGACACACAGCTGGCTGCTATCATGGTGCAGACTCCCTTGGGCGAAATCCTCGTTGCGGCAGCATACCTACCAACAAACATCCCCTGGAACCGAGCTGAATTTGATTCTCTGTTTGGGCAGCTTGGCCCTAAATACATCGTTGGAGGCGACTTCAACGCTAAGCACATACTGTGGGGAAACTACAGAGCTGACAGCAGAGGCACTGCGCTCCATGAGCCGCTCATTCCGAGCTCAGCCCAGGTACTGGCCACAGGTAGACCTACCCACTTTCCGTACAACCGGCAAAGTACGCCTTCCTGTATTGACTTTTTTACTATGTACTATCGGTTCGCGAAAAGTACGTTCTATCTTCCGACCACCTGCCACTCCTCACAACGATCAATACGGCTGCACAAAGGATCCCAAAAAGCGCAGGCTTGTCCTCCCTGGGTCTGACATCGAACGAATTAAGGCCGAACTAAATAGCTTGGTCAACCTTAATACGCAGATTCAGACCATGTACATGCCGCAGCCACCAACGCTGCGCCCGCACATATCTACTCAGCCCCTTCAAGCCAGCGCCCAAGGACGTTTTCCCCCATTTTGAAAAGTCTTCTTGCCCTAAAAAAGCGACTGAGGAGGGAGTATTTCCGTCCCCAGGACCCCACGATTGACAGGATCTATCGTCGAATTGCTAACAGGGTCAGGAAGGAGCTGATTATCTTGAAAAGAAATGCCACAGACACCATGCTGGAGGAAGCAACGGCAGACGAGAGCTGCAAATTCGCGCTGTGGAAACTTACCAGTCGATACAAGCGGCAAGCTGCGCCAAAGTTCCCCGTTGGACATCCCAATGGCACCTGGGCCAGATCACCAATGGACAGAGCCGAAGCCTTCGCCTGCAACCTGGAGGAGCGCTTCAAGCCGTTTGAGACCGCATCGCATGGAAGGATACAGCGAGTCGCGCAAATTCCTGGAGGCGCCACTCCAAATGTCACCAATTACCTTCCAGGAAGTAGAGCAGGAGATAAAGAGATTAAAAAGCAGCAAAGCCCCTGGGGAAGATCGGTTGGACAACCAGACAATTAAGCTACTGCCCTACAAGGCGGTGATTTTTCTTGTCGCCATTTTTAATGCAGCTCTGCGGCTAGGTTACTTTACAGTGGCTTGGAAGAAGGCACATATCATCATGTTGCACAAGGGCGGAAAGCCCCCGAATCAACTGGAATCCTATCGCCCCATCAACCTCCTGCCTGCCTTTGGCAAGATTCTGAAAAGGTGCATCCTTAGAAGGGTCCTGGATACCCCGGAAATAAAACGCTTAATCCCGAAGTTACAGTTTGGGTTTCGACTCAAACTTGGTACCCCTGAGCAACTCCATCGGGTCACAAACTTTATTTTGGACGGCTTTCACAGGAAAGAGTATGTGGTGGCAGTATACCTCGACATCCAACAAGCCTTCGACCGGGTGTGGCACGCAGGACTCCTCTCCAAGATAAAGGACAAATTAAATCCGTAGCTATTTAGTATCATTGCGAGCTTCCTAACTGGGAGAACCTTTGAAGTGGTGCAGTATGGAGTAGCCTCTCAAACCAAACGCATAAAAGCGGGCGTTCCACAAGGCAGCGTTTTGGGTCCCACGTTATATAGCTAGTTTACACATGACATACCCACTGCAAATGCAAGCACACGGAATGATCGGCAGGACCTTCTGGTGGCCATGTTTGCTGACGACACGGCAATCCTTGCAAAGAACAAATGTGTGCACGTGGCAACTGACCTCTTGCAGGAATACCTCAAGCGATTTGAAAACTGGGCTTGTAGATGGAACATCGCAGTGAACCCTGGAAAATGCGCCACGGTTACCCATACTCTACGCAAGGACTCATGGCCCGGACTTTTTCTTCATGGTGAAGAAAACACAAGTACCTAGGTGTCACTCTCGACAGACGACTTACATTTAGTAAGCACGTCTCTATAGTAACGAGCAACATCAAATCTAAGATAAGGCGAATGAGCTGGCTCCTCAACTCCAACAACAAACTCTCGCTCCGAAACAAGGTCCTAATCTACAAGGTAATCCTTGCCCCTGTGTGGCGCTATGGGCTTCATGTCTACGGTATAGCTGCAAAAACACAGCTGAACAAAATTCGCATTATTTAGGCCAAAACCCTGCGCAAAATAACTGGAACCGAATGGTATATTCGCACACGCGACATCGCCAAGGACCTCAAGGTTCCAATGGTGGGCGACGCAGTCAACAGGCAAGCAGCGAGCTACTCAACAAAGTTCCACAACCATCCAAACATCCTGGCAAGGAACCTGCTAAGGAGGCAGAGAAGAAGGCGACTGAAGAGGACCTACCCAGCCGACCTAGTCGATCGTCATATATAGGTCACAAACTTCATCCAAATATGTTTCTGTGTATATATATATATATATATGTTTAATCTGTTAAACTAATTGTAAATCCAAAATTGTCGCTAAGCTAAGTAATTATGTCACTCTGATAAAAGTTGTTCACATAGAGTAACAGGATACCAGATTTCGTACTAAATAAAATATATATTTAAAAAAAAAAAAACAACGTCCTCGATTATTTTATAGCTGTTAACGGGCTTCTGTACTTCCTTCGATGCTTGTCTTCTCTTTACAATTTGCCAAACGATGATAAAACCAATGCCAACGACGCTGAGGATGATGCCTGCTGTAGTCCAAATCTTATGTGACCCGGCGGCCTTCAATTGGTCCTCGAAATTTTTGATGACGATTGTGGTTGTTCATCCGCTGGAGTTGGGGCATGCTTAGCACTGGATCGTGGCTAATGATGCTGGGTAGTGGCGACCCTGCCAAGCCTGGCGATCTAGTTAACATCTCGCGCTGGTTTACATATTTTGTGCCGTTGATTGTGGCCGAAGAGAGGAAGGTGACGAGATGTGTCTCGTTTGTAGTAATCTCTGGACCATCGTCTGTGCTGACCTTGGCAGCACTCTCGTTGATCAACTTGTGTGATGGGCTTTATGTGGCTTGGCTGCGTGCGGCAAAGGGCTGTGCTGCCGTCGTGCAGTGCTCGTACGCAGGTGTCTTGCGCTGCCAATTTGCGGACGGCGGCGAAGGTCGTCGCTACGCATTCATTGACCGCTAGATTGTCATAGTCGCATTCGGCTATGGTATCATCTTGTAGCTGTAGTGTGACGTGTTGGTGTGCTCTTGCATATGAGCTTGACCCTAGGATAAGCTATTAATATATGGACAATGTTCTCGGACTGGAGGACCTTGGTATTAGACGCTTCGGTTAGGCTAACTATGGGAACTTCGACAGGGTGTTCATTTATAATTGATTTGAAATCATCGTGATCAAAAATAGTGGGATTTATTATACCCGCTTTAGCTAGTGAAATTGAGAGTATCAAGTTCGATTAGTATTCTATTTCTTGCTAATAGTGTTGCATACAAATGCGGTGTGTCAACCAATTCATTTCCTTTAGCTTTAATTATTTCGATCACCGTGTCGGTGAGTTTATTAATTTGTGTCTGTGTTTGTGTATTAATGACTACCTGAATATTGTTCGCATCAACTAAATTTGACTCGTGGTGATTTTTACTTAAGAGCAAAAATCATTTGAGGTTGTCCTTATGGACCACCCTCCCTCTAATAAGAACAGACGTTCCCAGGTCTGTTTGAATTGTATCTTCTGTGCAAAGCGGTGTTAACTTATTTCTGGATCTGCTTCCTGCGTTTTTCAAGCCAAAAGGCAGACGGCAAAACTCGTATTTCCCGCCGTTCACTGCTAATGACGTTTTCACACGGTCTTGTTCCGCTAGATTTGGTGATACCCCGAGCCGTAAGAAATGTTGATTTTCCTAGATTCGCTAGGATCATTGGAATATCCGACATTGGGTATCGATCGGCTCTAGTTCGCTCGTTAAGTTCTTAAAGTCGATCACTAACCGTTAACTCTTGCTGCCATTGCTGGCAAGGCCTTTTTTGTCAACAACCCATGCTGGGCTGTTGTATGGGGACTTTGATGGTCTAATGATGCCATCGTTAAGTAACTGCTTGATTTCGTTATTTACAAAATCTGAAACTCTCATTGGGTAAGGGTACAATTTAGTGTAGATTGGCTCGTTGTCTACAGTGCGGATTGTAGCAATGACTGAGGTGTTGAATTGCAACGCCTCTTTAAAGGTCGAAAACACTTTTATTCTTTTCAAAATCTTGCTTCTGAATTCCCTTTTGACGGATGTAGGCTCTATTATGTCATCCACATCTGTAAAGTTTTCACTGTCACAGTAATGATACTTCAACTGCTCGGATTTGTTTTTGTAATTAATAGTTACGTAAGTTAAAATCAAATGAGTTTACTGTGTCTAGCACGAAGAATGGGGAGTTTTGGTCAAAAATTTTCATAAGACACTTACTGGTTACTTTGCTCGAACCGTGTATCGAGCTTACGGTGAAAGGGCTTTCGGAAGGAATTAGTTCTTTTAGCTCCTTTACGGGCTTAATGTAATTCTTTGTCGCTCCTGTATCAATATATTCTTTTTTTTTCCCACCCAGCTGTCGTTTGATATATGGCGGCCGGGAGCGTTCCCTTAAAAATGAAATGAGTCGTTGTCGCATGACTCGCTGTCGTCTTCTATTTCGATTCCAGCGGCCGCAGACTTTTTGTATTCTTGCGAATCTGAAGAGCTCTGGACAACATTGCTCAGTCGCTGCCGCCTTGGTCCTGTTACCCTATCTGACGTGTTGTGCCTTTTTGGGGCGTGCTCGCCCCTAGTTTGAGGCTTTGGAAAATTGGGGCTTGCCTACATTTAGAAGATGAGTCAACTTCCATTGGCTCTGGGGCTTGCCCTTGGTTTCCTTTTTGTTTTTATCTTGTTGGCTGTTATTGCCCTGCTGCCTTTTGACGAAATGAAGGTTTCTCTCACCGCCACGATCATCTCTACTGTTCTTGCCTTGTTTCACGTGCGGTCGATTTCTATTATCTTCCCTCGCCTGTTTTCTCTCTACAATAGCTTTGGCGTAGGATGCTGAAAACATACTACGCTCTATGCTCGATTCAGCTTCACTGGCTAGTGCCAATGCAGACGCTAAGTCTTTCGGCTGTGCCGGAAGAACAATGGCCTTACGGGACTTTCTCAGTCCAGAAATAAAGGCGTGGAGTGCATCTGCTCTGACCTCACAGTTGAGCAATGTAGCCTGCTCCGGCTCGTGTGACATTACGATTTTGTTGGTAACTTGGCTCAACATCCTTTCGATTTCATCATAATATTCCATGAGGCTTAATTCACCTTGCCTAACCATTTCAAGGTTTTGCCTCAAAAGGCGTAGCGAAGTTTTATCTTCATATGAGCAATCTAAACTAGCTATGATTGCCTCAAATTAAGGACTGTATTTTGAGACACTAGCACTGCCCTAGCTGCGCCCCTGATTTTATTTCTGAATATCGTTACCGCTTGGTAATGCGTACAGCTGCCATTAAATGGTTTGAACAGCTCGTACGTGTCTACGGCTGATTGTCTCCATGCTACATATTCATCAGATTCCCAAATAAACACGGGCACTGATTTGATTATATCGAGAGGAATAGCGCATTTGATTTCTTAGTTCTCCAAAATTCTCTGATAAACTTCCACTTGTGGCGCTTGAATGCACAAATTGCAAACTCATCTCACTAAACTGTGCCTGGAATCTCTGTTCCCGCTGCGCCAATACTTGGCTGCCAGCGATCAGCACTAGCTCTTCCTTGATTAACATTCATTTCGCTTTGTGTGTGGCTATCACTAACATCTATGTTCACTTGATAGTCGCTTTCCTCTGGATCCCACTCTGTTTCACTGTCGATCTCTGCTTTAATATTCTTAATCGCTTCTAACCAGCTGTTAC